>NC_137686.1:29073270-29091538 GCF_963989245.1 Nansenia antarctica
ATGTCGGCCTGCTCCGCGGCTGCGTTCATGTTGGCGTGGTCCTGCAGCGAGGGGACTAGGCACTGCATGGACCAGCCCGACAGCACGCGGGCCGCGCCAAGCTTGAACGACCCATTAATCTGTAGAGGGGAGGGGGGGGAGGGGTCACTACATGTTTAGACAACAAACCAAAAACAGCCCCCCCCCCCATGGAGAACATGGATGTGGAGAGGGTTAGAGAAGTAGGAGCTCCGTGTTTCCCTCTCCCCCTTCCTCTGTCTCTCTCTGTCTGACTACTACTATACTACTATTACTATACTACTACTACTACTACTATAGTACACACTATTACTATTACTTCTACTACTATACTATTGCTACTACTATACTACTAGCCGTAATAGCTACGTAATTACCATGTAATAGCTTTATAATTACCATCACGTAATATAATGTGGAATATCATTACTATTACTTTCAAAAAATAACAAACAGACAAACAGGTTTTTATCTCAATGAGACTAACCTGTATAAATAAATGTTAAATAAATCCACTTATATATTTAATCTGCTTCAGTTTTCAAATAACTGATTTAACCCATAAATCAGTTACTAACTCTTATCAATAACACTATATCAGATACTAACTCCTATCAATAACACTATATCAGATACTAACTCCTATCAATAACACAATATGGGCCGGTTTCAGAGACAAGGCTTAAGCTACTATTACTATACTACTACTATACTACTACTACTATACTACTATACTAATACTACTACACTACTACTACTATACTACTATACTACTACTATACTACTATTACTACTATACTAATATACTACTACTATAATACTACTACTACTATACTACTACTATTATACTACTATACCACTACTACTGCTGCTACTACTACTACTACTATACTACTATTACTACTATACTACACTACTACTACTACTATTACTACTACGACTATACTACTTTTACTATACTACTACTATACTACTACTACAACTACTACTACCACTACTACTGCTACTACTACTACGACTATACTACTTTTACTATACTACTACTATACTACTACTACTACTATACTACTACTAGTATATTACTACTACTCACTATGCTACTACTATACTACTACTATACTACTACTACTACTACTATACTACTACTACTACTATACTACTATACTACTACTATTATTACTACTACTACTACTACTACTATACTACTACTATTATTACTACTACTACTACTACTATACTACTATACTACTACTATTATTACTACTACTACTACTACTATACTACTACTATACTTCTATACTACTACTACTACTATACTACTATACTACTACTATACTACTATTACTACTGCTACTACTATACTACTATACTACTACTATTACTACTACACTACTACTATACTACTACTATTATACTACTATACTACTACTACTATACTACTACTACTACTACTATACTACTACTACTATACTACTATTACTACTATACTACTACTACTACTACTACTACTACTACTACTACTACTATACTACTATACTACTACTACTACTACTATACTACTATACTACTACTATACTTCTATACTACTACTATACTACTATACTACTACTATACTACTATTACTACTGCTACTACTACTACTACTACTACTATACTACTACTATTATACTACTATACTACTACTATACTACTACTACTACTACTATTTCTACTATACTACTACTACTATAGTACTATACTATGACTATACTACTACTACTATAGTACTATACTATGACTATACTACTACTATGACTATACTACAACTGCTACTACTACTATTACTACTACTATACTACTATTACTACTACTACTATACTACTTTTACTACTACTACTACTACTATACTACTACTATTACTTCTACTACTATACTATTGCTACTACTATACTACTAGCCGTAATAGCTACGTAATTACCATGTAATAGCTTTATAATTACCATCACGTAATATAATGTGGAATATCATTACTATTACTTTCAAAAAATAACAAACAGACAAACAGGTTTTTATCTCAATGAGACTAACCTGTATAAATAAATGTTAAATAAATCCACTTATATATTTAATCTGCTTCAGTTTTCAAATAACTGATTTAACCCATAAATCAGTTACTAACTCTTATCAATAACACTATATCAGATACTAACTCCTATCAATAACACTATATCAGATACTAACTCCTATCAATAACACAATATGGGCCGGTTTCAGAGACAAGGCTTAAGCCTAGTCCTGGACTAAATCACACTTTCAATGTAAAATCTCCATTGAAGATGTTTTTTAGTCTAGGACTAGGCTTAAGCCTTGTCTGTGAAACCGGCCCTTAATCAGCTCAGAGTCCACGGATCAGGATTAGAGTGATGCATGTTGGGTAGGATCAGGATTAGAGTGATGCATGTTGGGTACCAGGTCCATGCTAGTCTGCATGCATGGTGCGATGGTGCCTCAGGTCTGCATGCACAGCTCAGCCTATCAGAGAGGAGCAACGGTCATGCCTGGACCGGGCTGATTGGTGGATAGATCTCGGGGGGTGCGTCCCAACAGTTCCTCCCTTGCTTCCTCCCTTCCTTCGCATTGGAGGAGAAGATCCAAGGTCCCCTCCCTTTAGGTGTTCTCCTCCAATGGTGTTTGAGAAGGAAGCAGAGAGGAGCCTGCGCTCTCTCAACCTAACCTGCTTCTGTGCCCTGGCCCCCAGGGAGGCCGGGGGAGGCCGGGGGAGGCAGGAATCGAAGGACGGGCTCATTGTAATGCAGGAATAGAATGAGGACCGGGGGGTTGACACATCACAATGAGCCTCCGATTTCTACCTCCACCGGCCTCCCCAGCTGTAGGTGTTAGCCAGGGGGGAGGTAGAACACCAGGGGAGGCTGGGGGAGGTAGAACACCAGGGGAGGCTGGGGGAGGTAGAACACCAGGGGAGGCTGGGGGAGGTAGAACACCAGGGGAGGCTGGGGGAGGTAGAACACCAGGGGAGGCTGGCGGAGGTAGAACACCAGGGGAGGCTGGGGGAGGGAGGTAGAACACCAGGGGAGGCTGGGGGAGGTAGAACACCAGGGGAGGCTGGGGGAGGTAGAACACCAGGGGAGGCTGGGGGAGGTAGAACACCAGGGGAGGCTGGGGGATGTAGAACACCAGGGGAGGCTGGGGGAGGTAGAACACTAGGGGAGGCTGGGGGAGGATGGGGGAGGTAGAACACCAGGGGAGGCTGGGGGAGGATGGGGGAGGTAGAACACCAGGGGGAGGCTGGGGGAGGTAGAACACCAGGGGAGGCTGGGGGAGGTAGAACACCAGGGGAGGCTGGGGGAGGTAGAACACCAGGGGAGGCTGGAGGAGGTAGAACACCAGGGGAGGATGGGGGAGGCTGGGGGAGGTAGAACACCAGGGGAGGCTGGGGGAGGTAGAACACCAGGGGAGGCTGGGGGAGGTAGAACACCAGGGCAGGCTGGGGGAGGTAGAACACCAGGGGAGGATGGGGGAGGTAGAACACCAGGGGAGGATGGGGGAGGTAGAACACCAGGGGAGGCTGGGGGAGGTAGAACACCAGGGGAGGATGGGGGAGGTAGAACACCAGGGGAGGCTGGGGGAGGATGGGGGGGGTTGCATTCAAGTTTCCCGGATCTCTGAAGCAAAATCATGAAATTCCTTGAAACATCCCAGCCATAACCAGGCAGCCATAACCAGCCAGCCATAACCAGCCAGCCATAACCAGCCAGTCATAACCAGCCAGTCATAACCAGCCAGTCATAACCAGCCAGTCATAACCAGCCAGCATAACCAGGCAGTCATAACCAGACAGTCATAACCAGCCAGTCATAACCAGCCAGTCATAACCAGCCAGTCATAACCAGCCAGCATAACCAGGCAGTCATAACCAGACAGTCATAACCAGCCAGCATAACCAGGCAGTCATAACCAGACAGTCATAACCAGCCAGTCATAACCAGCCAGTCATAACCAGCCAGTCATAACCAGCCAGCCATAACCAGCCATAACCAGCCAGCATAACCAGCCAGTCATAACCAGCCAGCATAACCAGCCAGCATAACTAGCCAGTCATAACCAGGCAGCCATAACCAGGCAGCCATAACTAGGCAGCATAACCAGGCAGCCATAACCAGCCAGTCATAACCAGCCAGCATAACCAGCCAGTCATAACCAGCCAGCATAACCAGCCAGCATAACTAGCCAGCATAACCAGCCAGTCATAACCAGCCAGCATAACCAGCCAGTCATAACCAGGCAGCCATAACCAGCCAGCTAGCCATAACCAGGCAGCCATAACCAGCCAGCTATAAGTAGCCAGCCATAACCAGCCAGTCATAACCAGCCAGCCATAACCAGGCAGCCATAACCAGCAAGCCAGCCATAACCAGCCAGTCATAACCAGCCAGCTATAACCAGCCAGCCATAACCAGGCAGCCATAACCAGGCAGTCATAACCAGCCAGAATAACCAGCCAGACATAACCAGCCAGTCATAACCAGCCAGCCATAACCAGCCAGTCATAACCAGCCAGCATAACCAGCCAGTCATAACCAGGCAGCCATAACCAGCCAGCCAGCCATAACCAGCCAGCCATAACCAGCCAGCCATAACCAGCCAGTCATAACCAGCCAGCCATAACCAGGCAGCCATAACCAGCCAGCCATAACCAGGCAGCCATAACCAAGCAGCATAACCAGCCAGTCATAACTAGCCAGCCATAACCAGCCAGCCATAACCAGGCAGCATAACCAGTCATAACCAGCCAGCCATAACCAGGCAGCATAACCAGCCAGCATAACCAGCCAGCTATAACCAGCCAGTCATAACCAGCCAGCCATAACCAGTCAGCCATAACCAGCCAGCTATAACCAGCCAGTCATAACCAGCCAGCTATAACCAGCCAGCCAGTCATAACCAGCCAGCCATAACCAGCCAGCCATAACCAGTCATAACCAGCCAGCCATAACCAGGCAGCATAACCAGCCAGCATAACCAGCCAGCTATAACCAGCCAGTCATAACCAGCCAGTCATAACCAGCCAGCCATAAACAGGCAGCCATAACTAGCCAGCCATAACCAGCCAGCATAACTAGCCAGCCATAACCAGCCAGTCATAACCAGCCAGCCATAACCAGGCAGCCATAACCAGCCAGCCATAACCAGCCAGCATAACTAGCCAGCCATAACCAGCCAGTCATAACCAGCCAGCCATAACCAGGCAGCCATAACCAGCCAGCCATAACCAGCCAGCATAACTAGCCAGCCATAACCAGCCAGTCATAACCAGCCAGCCAGCCATAACCAGGCAGCATAACCAGTCAGCCATAACCAGGCAGCATAACCAGGCAGTCATAACCAGGCAGCATAACCAGCCAGCCATAACCAGCCAGCCATAACCAGGCAGCCAGCCATAACCAGGCAGCCATAACCAGGCAGCCATAACCGGGCAGCCAGCCATAACCAGGCAGCCATAACCAGCCAGCCAGCATAACCAGCCAGCCATAACCAGGCAGCATAACCAGGCAGCATAACCAGGCAGCCATAACCAGGCAGCCAGCCATAATCAGGCAGCCATAACCAGGCAGCCATAACCAGGCAGCCAGCCATAACCAGGCAGCCAGCCATAACCAGCCAGCCAGAACCAGGCAGCCAGCCATAACCAGCCAGCCAACACAGAGGTGTGTTCCAGCGGTGGCAGGGTAGACGCTGCAAGGCCAACAGGCTGTTGAAGACAAAACACAGAAACGCTTCTCACCATGTTCACCCCTCCTCCTCACACACCCTGCAGACAGACCCGGCCCGCGGCGGACCAACCTAGCCTAGCCAACCAGGAGACAGGCAGAGGCAGGGTGTTAGCCTAGCCAACCAGGAGACACAGGAGACACTGTTAGCCTAGCCAACCAGGAGACACAGGAGACACTGTTAGCCTAGCCAACCAGGAGACACAGGAGACACTGTTAGCCTAGCGAACCAGGAGACTAAATACTATAGGATAAATACTCAGAAAGAAAACTATTATGGGAACTAAATGCAGCTTCATCAATAAGCTTTCTCTCAGCTTCATCCCGTCAATAAGCTTTCTCTCAAAAGATAAAAACAAAACAAAAAAACTGACAGACAAACTTCATGCTGATGGAACCCAGACCGTCCCTGACGTCATCCACACCCAGACCACTGGACCTTACCTGCCCCCCCGCCCCCCTTACCTGCCCCCCCCCCCGCCCCAGAGCCAGAGCTTCAGGGGGAGGGGCTTAGATTAAAAAAGAAAGAAAAGTCGTAGTTTGCTTAGTTTAATGTTCGTTATTGGTGGTCCAGTAACAGTGGAACATGGAGCCTTGTGTGTGATGATAACCAACCCCCACCCCTGCAGCGGACTGGCTTGTCCGCACTGCAGCGCAGCCTCACGTCTCACCACCTCACTTCCACCGGCAGGTGGCGGCCTCGAGCCGCGCCCCGTTAAACACGCTGCAAGCACCAGGGTTGCCAGATGGGATTTGCAAGATCCAGTCTAAAAACCCGCTAAATCCACCAAAAACCACAAGCCCAAAAACCTATATTGTCAGAAAACCGCTAATGACTGTTGTCATTGACTATCTCCTGCCCCCTAAACTGTATGTCTGTTGCCAATGATGTTTGTAACATGAAAAAACCTGCACATTGTATGTAGCTACTAGGGTGTGTGTGTTTTAACTTCACGCATTTTGTAACTTTCAGGCAGTGACATTTTGATACCACCTAAATGCTGTTTATCCAGCCCAACTGCCTAAATGCTCATTATCCGGCCTAGTGTGATCAAAAGTAGCCCATTCGGCGGTAACTAGCCCCATCTGGCAACCCTGGCCAGAAACTCTCCGGTCCCCGCCTCCCTGACCTCCTACCCCAATGACAGGCCGTCCCTTCTCCACGCTGTCCTTCTATTGGCCACATCTACAGTCCGTCAACCTCTCAGTAACGCGTCTTCAGGATGACAATGCTCGGTGTTATGATGAGCAGGCCGATAACACCCTGAATTAAGACCAACCCCAATATTAATATAATATAATATAATATAATATAACTATAATATAATATAACTATAATATAACTATAACTATAATATAATATAATATAACTATAATATAACTATAACTATAATATAATATAACTATAACTATAATATAATATAACTATAATATAATATAACTATAACTATAATATAACTATAATATAACTATAATATAACTATAATATAATATAATATAACTATAATATAATATAACTATAATATAATATAACTATAACTATAATATAATATAACTATAATATAACTATAATATAATATAATATAATATAATATAACTATAATATAACTATAATATAACTATAACTATAATATAATATAATATAACTATAACTATAATATAATATAACTATAATATAACTATAATATAACTATAACTATAATATAATATAACTATAATATAATATAATATAATATAACTATAATATAACTATAATATAATATAATATAATATAATATAACTATAATATAATATAACTATAACTATAATATAATATAATATAACTATAATATAACTATAACTATAATATAACTATAATATAACTATAACTATAATATAACTATAACTATAATATAACTATAATATAACTATAACTATAATATAACTATAATATAATATAATATAATATAACTATAATATAATATAACTATAACTATAATATAATATAACTATAATATAATATAACTATAATATAATATAATATAACTATAATATAACTATAACTATAATATAATATAATATAACTATAATATAACTATAACTATAATATAATATAATATAACTATAACTATAATATAATATAACTATAACTATAATATAATATAACTATAATATAATATAATATAACTATAACTATAATATAACTATAACTATAATATAATATAACTATAATATAACTATAATATAACTATAATATAATATAACTATAACTATAATATAATATAACTATAACTATAATATAATATAACTATAACTATAATATAACTATAACTATAATATAATATAACTATAATATAATATAACTATAACTATAATATAATATAACTATAACTATAATATAATATAACTATAACTATAATATAATATAACTATAACTATAATATAACTATAACTATAATATAATATAACTATATATATAATATAATATAATATAACTATAACTATAATATAACTATAATATAATATAACTATAACTATAATATAATATAACTATAACTATAATATAACTATAACTATAACTATAACTATAATATAATATAACTATAACTATAATATAATATAACTATAACTATAATATAATATATCTATAACTATAATATAATATAACTATAACTATAATATAATATAACTATATATAATATATATATAATACAATATCATATATAAAAACATACTGGAGAGGTTCAACAACACACAACTACAAACCCCATACTGGAAGAGCTCAGAGAAGAGCTCAGAGAAGAGCTTAGAGAAGAGCTTAGAGAAGAGCTTAGAGAAGAGCTTAGAGAAAAGCTTAGAGAAGAGCTTAGAGAAGGGCTTAGAGAAGAGCTTAGAGAAGAGCTTAGAGAAGAGCTTAGAGAAGAGCTTAGAGAACAGCTTAGAGAACAGCTTAGAGAAGAGCTTAGAGAAGGGCTTAGAGAAGAGCTTAGAGAACAGCTTAGAGAAGAGCTTAGAGAACAGCTTAGAGAAGAGCTTAGAGAACAGCTTAGAGAACAGCTTAGAGAAGGGCTTAGAGAAGAGCTTAGAGAAGAGCTTAGAGAACAGCTTAGAGAAGAGCTTAGAGAAGAGCTTAGAGAACAGCTTAGAGAACAGCTTAGAGAACAGCTTAGAGAACAGCTTAGAGAACAGCTTAGAGAAGAGCTTAGAGAACAGCTTAGAGAAGAGCTTAGAGAAGAGCTTAGAGAAGAGCTTAGAGAACAGCTTAGAGAACAGCTTAGAGAACAGCTTAGAGGACAGCTTAGAGAAGAGCTTAGAGGACAGCTTAGAGAAGAGCTTAGAGAACAGCTTAGAGAACAGCTTAGAGAACAGCTTAGAGGACAGCTTAGAGAAGAGCTTAGAGAAGAGCTTAGAGAACAGCTTAGAGAAGAGCTTAGAGAAGAGCTTAGAGAAGAAACAGAAGCATCGACAACAACACAGGCCGCTGACAACGTGGACCCGTGTTACACCATGTTCCCAATACACACACACACACATATACACACACACATATATACACATACACACACATAATACACACACACACACATCCCTCATCACCTGGGCCTCGGGTACACGCACGCACGCACACACACACACACACATATACACGCATACACGCGCACACACGCACGGTCTCAGCAGACCTTCCCTAGCAGATTATTAAAAGTGTCTCCTTACCTAAACCCTCCGCGAGGCTGTGAGCAGTGACTCCTCGTATCTCAGCATCCTCCTCTCTCTCTCTCTCTCTCTACCTCTCTCTCTCTGTCTCTCTCTACCTCTCTCTGTCTCTCTCTACCTCTCTCTCTCTCTCTCTCCCTGCCTCCTCCCATCAGCATCACTCCTCCCCCCTCCCTTCCCTTCATCTTCTTCGCCGTCAGTTTTCCCTCAAAGCTCCAGACCCGACCGCCCCCTGCCGGAAGGGATGGGAAGTGCAGCTTCTCAACACCAACACCTCAACCAACACAACTACAGCTGCACTCGTTGTGATGGAAACGAAAACAATGTAACATGTAAACAAATACAAAATAAAACATGTTAAACAATAGGCCTGTTACTCAGTAACACATCATATACAAGAATAAACAAATGTCAGTTTGAAGGCTTCAATACATCCAGCAAGCATGTATTTATTTATTTATTTCATAATGGAAACAGTCGAGCATCATCATCAACAACAGTCCAGATTCCTTCATTTAACATTACATATAAAGCTTTCCCTTCATAGTTCATTATTACATATAAAGCTTTCCCTTCATAGTTCATTATTACATATAAAGCTTTCCCTTCATAGTTCATTATTACATGCAGCGCTCCCTTCAACAAGTGGACACTTCACTGAGGCATTCAACTAATCTCATGTTGATTATCTGTCAAGATATTTACAGTTACATACATACATGTATATGGAGGAGATATAAAAAATATAAAGCTTAATACCACATAGTAGAATATGACCCGTTCATAGCATAGTGTAATATATAAACCTGTCTTAGGAAGTGCCAGGCGTGGGGACAGACATGAATCTACTGGCTCACTGGCTTCCCTTCTAACCCTAACCCTACAGCTTCATTAGAGGGTTCCCTTTTAGTGTGAGAGAGAGAGAGAGAGAGAGAGAGAGAGAGAGAGAGAGAGAGAGAGAGAGTGTGTTATACAGAGGAGAAGGTGGTTGATGTGTGTGTGTGTGTGTGTGTGTGTGTGTGTACCCATAGACAGATTTAAAGCTTGAATTATCGAGTGTCCTATGCTGGTGCAACTAATACTGTTTGTGTTCAAGAATTTTATTGTAAAATGTGAACGCAAATAAAGATATTAAATGTGTGGCTGTGTGTGTGTGGCTGTGTGTGTGTGTTATACAGAGGAGAAGGTGGTTGGTGTGTGTGTGTGTGTGTGTGTGTGTGTGTGTGTGTGTGTGTGTTATACAGAGGAGAAGGTGGTTGGTGTGTGTGTGTGTGTGTGTGTGTGTGTGTGTGTTATACAGAGGAGAAGGTGGTTGGTGTGTGTGTGTGTGTGTGTGTGTGTGTGTGTTATACAGAGGAGAAGGTGGTTGGTGTGTGTGTGTGTGTGTGTGTGTGTGTGTGTGTGTTACACAGAGGAGAAGGAGGGGTTAGAGAAGTTGAGGGAGGTGTGTGTGTCTCCTGGCTCCTCCTCAGCGAAGTCGTCTGGACTCAGATCTGCTTCAAACATCCTCTGCAACAACGCATCCACTGTCCTGTACCCTGCAACACACACACACACACACACTGGCTTATACCCTGCAACAGACACACACACACACACACACTGGCTTATACCCTGCAACAGACACACACACACACACACACACTGGCTTGCAACACTCACACACACACACACACACACACACACACACACACACACACACACACACACACACACACACACACACCAGGGCTTGACATTAAGCTTTTTCAGGTACTTTTTCAGGACATTAAGCTTTTTCAAGTGAACTTATCTTGTACTTGTCCGAGAGCTCAAGTTACTTGTCCAAATCCAAAGATTTAGAAAAAGCAATAAATATTAATAATAATTTATTATACTCTCACCGGCCACTTCATTAGGTACACCTTTTCAACTGCTTGTTCACGCAAATTTCTAATCAGCCAATCACGTGGCAGCAACTCAATGCATTTAGGCATGTAGACATGGTCAAGACGATCTGCTGAAGTTCAAACCAGCATCAGAATGGGAAATAAAGGTGATTTAAGTGACTTTGAACCTGGCATGGTTGTTGGTGCCAGACGGGCTGTTGTGTGATATTATAGTGTCAATATGGACCAAAATCTCTGAGGAATGTTTCCAGCACCTTGTTGAATCTGCCACGAAGAATGAAGGCAGTTCTGAAGGCAAAAGAGGGGATCCAACCCCAAGGTGTGCCTAATGAAGTGGCCAGTGAGTGTATGTGTATGCAAATAACAAATTTGACTACTATTGATTTGATAATGATGTATCCTTAAGTTTCAAATGTATTCATTAAACAATATTTTGTAATTATTAAAAATTGTTACGATGGGGTAATCAGTGATTACCCTAACCCTAACCCTTTTAGATTAAGATTGGCCACAAAAGGGATGAATATCTAGGAAAAATGTTTGTAACTATAGTCCCTCCCCGATGGAAGCAATCTTATTTGCTAGCCTTTGGATAGTATCCTATCCTATATTCAAATTGAGAAATCTATCATTAGTGTCATTCTGAAGTTCGTATTGCGATGTGCTGGTCTTAAAACTTCAAACCTAAAATATACGATCGCATCGAACTACATGAAAATAAGACATAGGCATTGAGAAGAAGCGAATATGCGCATGTTCACTATGGCTGCGTTCGTAAACTCGCTCTGGAATCTGAGCAGCACTCATGGAATGCCTTTTGTCCAATCAAATTACTTGGTCTCTTTATGACGTTGAACGCAGTGTGCGCTCTGGCGCTCTGAGCGAATTTACGAACTATGAATGACTACTCTATAACATGGACGATAACGAACTACGAGAGACTGAAATAGCCTCAGCGAGAATGAGGCGCGGCATCGCTTTGCTTGTAATATTTTTTTGTTTACTATTCAGATCGGAAGTTAATGTTTGCAGATATTAATACATATTGATTTCTTTTTTTGTTTTGACTTGTCCATCGGACAACTGCAGGAGGAAGTCCACTTGTCCGAACATAACATGTACTTGTCCCGGACAAGCCTTAATGTCCAGCCCTGCTCACACACACACACACTGGCTTATACCCTGCAACACACACACACACACACACACACACACACACACACACACACACACACACACACACACACACACTGTCTTGGTAAAAACACTGACCCTGACTACACTGACTAACCTTAACCCAGACAGTAAAACAAACAGGAAGACAGACAGACAGACAGTAAAACAGACAGACAGTAAAACAGACAGACAGACAGACGGTAAAACAGACAAACAGACAGGCAGACAGTAAAACAGACAGACGAACAGACAGTAAAACAGATAGACAGACAGACAGACAGGCAGACAGACAGAGACTAAAACAGACAGACAGACAGTAAAACAAACAGGCAGACAGATGGTAAAACAGACAAACAGACAGAGCATGGCGGTAGGTGTGTATGTGTGTGTGTGTGTGTGTGTGTGTGTGTGTGTTTGGCTAATTCATGGGAGGATGTTTCATTTGGAGTTTATTTTATTTGTTTGATTTTTGATTGGTTAAAAGTATGCATGCGCAGAGTGATTGGCTTAGATAGAAATGGGGACGGGCTTAATGAGCGTAATCTGGGTGGCAGGGCAAACGGAAGGTCAGTTGTAGAGAGAGATGGGAGTTGGTGAGTTGAGCTCTGAATGATTGTGTATTTTGTTAAATCTTTTCTGTTAGTTCGTTCACTGTTGGTTGTTTACATGTACTAATGGATCGATGTGTTTGTCAGTTTTACAATCTGTTAATGAAGGAAGAAGGAAAAGCAAACCGAATTGTGTCAAGTCTCGTCATTTCACCCGAACTGCCGGAGTAAGCAGAAGATCTCCACCCATTCAGCTAGCGAGAGGGAGAGCTGAACAGTGTGTGTGTGTGTCTCACTCTTGGAGGCGATCCTGAACATGAGTGCTGGCTTGGTCGACCCCATGTCGTTGCCGTTGGTTTCCGTGGAGTTGGTTTCCATGGCGTCCACCAGGTTACCCTCCAGCCCATCCCTGATTGGTCAGATGAAACCTCATGAAACATCACATCCGTTAGTCTGTGTGTGTGTGTGTGTGTGTGTGTGTGTGTGTGTGTGAGTGTGTGTGTGTGTGTGTGTTCGTACTGCGGTGTGTGTGTGCGTACTGTGGGGTG
This sequence comes from Nansenia antarctica, assembly GCF_963989245.1. Classification (NCBI taxonomy): domain Eukaryota; kingdom Metazoa; phylum Chordata; class Actinopteri; order Argentiniformes; family Microstomatidae; genus Nansenia; species Nansenia antarctica. Next base: position 29,086,914 of record NC_137686.1, read on the forward strand.
TGTGTGTGTGTGCGTACTGCGGTGTGTGTGTGCGTACTGTGGGGTGTGTGTGTGTGTGTGTGTGCGTACTGTGGGGTGTGTGTGCGTGTGTGTGTGTGTGTGTGTGCGCGTACTGTGGGGTGTGTGTGTGTGTGTGTGTTCGTACTGCGGTGTGTGTGTGTGTACTGTGGGGTGTGTGCGTACTGTGGGGTGTGTGTGCGTGTGTGTGTGTGTGTGTGCGTACTGTGGGGTGTGTGTGTGTGTGTGTGTGTGTGTGTGTGCGTGCGTGCGTGTGTGTGTGTGTGTGTGTGCGTACTGTGGGGTGTGTGTGTGTGTGTGTGTGTGTGTGTGTGTGTGTGTGCGTGTGTGTGTGTGCGTACTGTGGGGTGCTCAGCTGCAGCTCTTCTATCTTGTTCTCCAGGCTGCTCTGCAGGCCGCTGCTGGCCAGCGTGTACTCCACCAGGAACGCCTCCAAAACGAACGCCACGAAGATACTGACCAGGGGGGGAGGGGGGGGGGGGCAGAGGTCACGAACATGATCACACAATCAGCCCTTCTGAGGAAGAGAGAGGCTGAGTCAGCAGAATTTGTTGTGTGTGTGTGTGTGTGTGTGTCCTACTTGATGATGATGATGACCACCACGATGTGGAAGAGGATGAAGAACAGCCTGGCAGAGACGTGGGTGACCGTGGTGAACCCGCTGCTCAGCAGTGGACAGGCGTTAAGGACAACACGCTCAATAAAGTTAGATTTGAATAACACCACACGCTCAATAAAGTTAGATTTGAATAACAACACACGCTCAATAAAGTTAGATTTGAATAACACCACACGCTCAATAAAGTTAGATTTGAATAACACCACACGCTCAATAAAGTTAGATTTGAATAACACCACACGCTCAATAAAGTTAGATTTGAATAACACCACGCGCTCAATAAAGTTAGATTTGAATAACACCACACGCTCAATAAAGTTAGATTTGAATAACACCACACGCTCAATAAAGTTAGATTTGAATAACACCACACGCTCAATAAAGTTAGATTTGAATAACACCACACGCTCAATAATGTTGTGTGTGTGTGTGAGAGGATATCGTGCCACTGGTTGACCAGGGTGTGTGTGTGTGTGTGTGTGTGTGTGTGGAGGATATCATGCCACTGGTTGACCAGGGTGTGTGTGTGTGTGTGTGTGTGTGTGTGTGTGTATATATGTATAGAGGATATCGTGCCACTGGTTGACCAGGGTCAGCTCCAGCAGCAGGATGAAGGAGGACACAACGCTGTTGAAGTTGTTCTTGCAGTAGTCGTGTCGGGCGAAGGCAGAGCCTCTCAGGAGGGCGGAGCCACAGCTCTCTGCCTCCGCCTCCGCCGAGCCGGCCTCAAAGTAGCGCACCCTGCCTTTGAACAGCTCCATGCCCACCATGGCAAAGATGTAGTACACCACCTACACACACACACACACACACAAAGATGTAGTACACCACCTACACACACACACACACACACACACACACACAAAAGAATGGACTGCACTTACATAGCGCTTTTATCCAAAGCGCTTTACAACGGCCTCTCATTCACCCATTCACACACACATTCACACACCAATGGCGGCAAGCTGCCATGCAAGGCGCCGGCCAGGAGTAGAAGAGGTAGCCAGGAGTAGAAGAGGTAGCCAGGAGTAGAAGAGGTAGCCATGAGTAGAAGAGGTAGCCAGGGGGAGTAGAAGAGGTAGCCAGGGGTAGAAGAGGTAGCCAGGAGTAGAAGAGGTAGCCAGGAGTAGAAGAGGTAGCCAGGAGTAGAAGAGGTAGCCAGGAGTAGAAGAGGTAGCCAGGGGGATGGGGATGCTGGAACGGGCACGGCAGGCTCAAACAGTGAACAGGGTTGAGATGGCTAGCGTCTTTACTAGCTACATCTCACGGCCCTCTGTGGTCATTCACTGTGCTCTAGCACATCCAAAACACGCAGAACAATAACCTCGACTCCTGTCACTGCAGTGGTTTTATTTAGACTAGATCAAACTAAATTAACTGGCGAATTTCTCCCTCACAACTACTCCCGAAAGGTACAGTCACTCTCCGTAGCAAACCATGAACCACTCACGCCGTTGAGAGACTGAGTGTTGAGGGTTGCCAGATGGGGCAGGTTACCGCCGAATGGGCTATTGGATTTAGCGGTTATAGACTGGTTAGGCTGTAAATTGTCAATCCCATCTGGCAACCCTGCCGCTAGGCAGGCTATTACCGCTGTTTGTTCATCGCATAGGCTAGCCTACACATTAATAATAATAAAACATATATACCCTATATATTCATCTTTGTTAATATAGAAGGAATCAGAATATGTGACAATTTAATTTGAGCAAAATGTATTCAAATTGTGCTTAGAGGGAATTATTTTCACCGGACATTATGACATTATGACCGAAGATGTTTAAATATGTCAGACTTCAACAGATTCTACCGGACAAAGACCAGTAATTACCGGTTAACGGAAACCCAGACAGGTACATGTGCGCAACACTCTCACACTCTCACTCACTCACTCACTCACTCACTCACAGACACAGACACAGACACAGACACAGACACACAGTGTGTGGCAGCATGTGGAGGGACTCACCACTATGAGCTGTCCGAAGGTGAGGATGGTGGGGCCGATCTTGATGAGGGTGTTGATGATGGCTCTGAACCTGAGATACCACATATATATACATATAATATACAGAGGAGAGGATAGGAGGCTCAACATATACATACACATATACACATACATATATATATATATATACACAGAGGAGAGGAGAGGAGAGGGAGAGGGAGAGTAGAGGGAGAGGGAGAGGGAGAGGAGAGGAGAGGAGAGGAGAGGAGAGGGAGAGTAGAGGGAGAGGAGAGGAGAGGGAGAGGGAGAGGGAGAGGAGAGGAGAGGAGAGGAGAGGAGAGGGAGAGGAGAGGGAGAGGGAGAGGGAGAGGGAGAGGGAGAGGAAAGGAGAGGGAGAGGGAGAGGGAGAGGAGAGGAGAGGAGAGGAGAGGGAGAGGAGAGGAGAGGAGAGGAGAGGAGAGGAGAGGAGAGGAGAGGAGAGGAGAGGAGAGGAGAGGAGAGGAGAGGAGAGGAGAGGAGAGGAGAGGAGAGGAGAGGAGAGGAGAGGAGAGGAGAGGAGAGGAGAGGAGAGGAGAGGAGAGGAGAGGAGAGGGAGAGGGAGAGGGAGAGGAGAGAAGGGAGAGGAGAGGAGAGGAGAGGAGAGAGGAGAGGAGAGGAGAGGAGAGGAGAGGAGAGGAGAGGAGAGGAGAGGGAGAGGGAGAGGGAGAGGGAGGAGAGGAGAGGGAGAGTAGAGGAGAGGAGAGGAGAGGGAGAGGGAGAGTAGGAGGGAGAGGAGAGGAGAGGAGAGGAGGCTCTGAACCTGACACACACAGAGCAGAGCAGAGGAGGGTCAGGGTCAGGGTCAGGGCTAGGGTCAGGGCTAGGGTCAGGGCTAGGGTCAGGGTTAAGGCTAGGGTCAGGGCTAGGGTCAGGGTTAAGGCTAGGGTCAGGGCTAGGGTCAGGGTTAAGGCTAGGATCAGGGTTAAGGATAGGGTCAGGGTCAGGACTTGGGTCAGGGTTAAGGCTAGGGTCAGGGTTAAGGCTAGGGTCAGGACTAGGGTCAGGGTTAAGGCTAGGGTCAGGGTCAGGACTAGGGTCAGGACTAGGGTCAGGGTTAAGGCTAGGGTCAGGGTTAAGGCTAGGGTCAGGACTAGGGTCAGGGTCAGGGCTAGGGTCAGGGCTAGGGTCAGGGTTAAGGCTAGGGTCAGGACTAGGGTCAGGGTCAGGGCTAGGGTCAGGGTCAGGGCTAGGGTCAAAGCTAGGGTCAGGGCTAGGGTCAGCGTTAAGGCTAGGGTCAGGGTCAGGACTAGGGTCAGGGTTAAGGCTAGGGTCAGGGTCAGGGCTAGGGTCAGGGTTAAGGCTAGGGTCAGGGTCAGGACTAGGGTCAGGGTTAAGGCTAGGGTCAGGGTCAGGACTAGGGTCAGGGTTAAGGCTAGGGTCAGGGTCAGGACTAGGGTCAGGGTCAAGGCTAGGGTCAGGGTCAGGACTAGGGTCAGGGTTAAGGCTAGGGTCAGGACTAGGGTCAGGGTTAAGGCTAGGGTCAGGGTCAGGACTAGGGTCAGGGCTAGGGTCAGGGTCAGGACTAGGGTCAGGGTCAAGGCTAGGGTCAGGACTAGGGTTAAGGCTAGGGTCAGGGTCAGGACTAGGGTTAGGGTCAGGGTTAAGGCTAGGGTCAGGGTCGTGACCTCTGACCTTTGGATGCTGTCCACCACCCTGATGAGCCGGAGGACCCGCAGGATGAAGACGATGTCCAGGACCTGCCTGCTGCTGTACCCCGACGCTGCACACACACACACACACACACACACACACACACACACACACACCACGCACACACACCACGCACACCACCCACACGCACACGCACACCACACACCACACACACACACACACACACACACACACACACACACGCACACACGCAGAAACACACAGAAACACACACACGTCACTAAATGTCAGAGTATACATTTAATATACAACAGAATAGAAACCGCCCTTAGCCCCTAGCCCTTAGCCCCTAGCCCTTAGCCCCTCACAGGAGCTAAGGCTACTCACAGG
>NC_137686.1:29096738-29101738 GCF_963989245.1 Nansenia antarctica
GACCAGGGCTAGACCAGGGTTAGGACCAGGGTTAGGACCAGGGTTAGACCAGGGTTAGACCAGGGTTAGGACCAGGGTTAGGACCAGGGTTAGACCAGGGTTAGACCAGGGCTAGACCAGGGTTAGACCAGGGCTAGACCAGGGCTAGACCAGGGTTAGGACCAGGGTTAGGACCAGGGTTAGGACCAGGGTTAGACCAGGGTTAGACCAGGGCTAGACCAGGGTTAGGACCAGGGTTAGGACCAGGGTTAGACCAGGGCTAGACCAGGGCTAGGGAGGGTTAGACTAGGGTTAGGACCAGTGTTAGGACCAGGGTTAGGACCAGGGTTAGACCAGGGCTAGGGAGGGTTAGACTAGGGTTAGGACCAGGGTTAGGACCAGGGTTAGACCAGGGTTAGACCAGGGTTAGACCAGGGCTAGACCAGGGTTAGGACCAGGGTTAGGACCAGGGTTAGGACCAGGGTTAGACCAGGGCTAGACCAGGGCTAGGGAGGGTTAGACTAGGGTTAGGACCAGGGTTAGGACCAGGGTTAGATCAGGGTTAGACCAGGGTTAGACCAGGGTTAGACCAGGGCTAGACCAGGGTTAGGACCAGGGTTAGGACCAGGGTTAGGACCAGGGTTAGACCAGGGCTAGGGAGGGTTAGACTAGGGTTAGGACCAGGGTTAGGACCAGGGTTAGATCAGGGTTAGACCAGGGTTAGACCAGGGCTAGACCAGGGTTAGGACCAGGGTTAGGACCAGGGTTAGGACCAGGGTTAGGACCAGGGTTAGACCAGGGCTAGACCAGGGCTAGGGAGGGTTAGACTAGGGTTAGGGTGGAGGGTTAGACCAGGGTTAGGTTGCTAGGAGACCAGAGGTTGCTAGGAGACCAACCTGCTTCTTTCAGGGCCAGCCTCATCTCCGGGGTGCTCATCGTCCCAGAGTTGTCCATGTCACTCTTCTTATAGATGCCCTGTCAATCACACATTACTATGGTTACCTTGTTGCTATGGTTACCCTGTCAACACGTTACCGTGGTTACTATAGTAGATCTCTGTCATCTCACCAGGTATTTCTGGACCTTCTTCCAGAGCGTAGCGAACTCCCCCAGTCCCAGCTTCCCGTTGCCGCTGTCCTGCTTCTGGGGTCAAGGGTCACGCTAGTCTTGTGTCAGATGGGAAGGTTCTAAAGGAGGTTCTAGGTGTTAGCATGTGAAGGTTCTAGGTGTTAGGGTTAGCGTGTGAAGGTTCTAGGTGTTAGGGTTAGCGTGTGAAGGTTCCAGGTGTTAGGGTTAGCGTGTGAAGGTTCTAGGTGTTAGGGTTAGCGTGTGAAGGATACATCCATGAGGTTGACCATGATCCTGCAGGTCTCCAGACTGAAGCCGTCTGTCTTGATGTCCGTTCCTGCAGAGCAACGACTATGTTATTAATATGTAATAACACGTGAAGGCAGCGATGTTAACGCGGTAATTACACAGTAATAAGACTAACGACTAAGGCCTGTCTGTCTCTTACGTTTGGAGACGATCTTGTTCATGATGGTCTTCAGCTCCACAGCCGAGATCTCCATGTCCTGCAGACACACAGTCACCAACATCATCATCCAATAACAGACTTAAAACTAATATAACTTTGCATCAGGATTGTCTAATTTAAATACCCCCGAAAACATTTCAACATAAAATCAAGCAAAGAAGTTATAATAATAATAACGATTATAATAATAATGATAATAATAATAATAATAATAATAACGATTATTATTATTAATAATAAGGCAGACAGACAGACAGACAGACAGGCAGACAGGCAGACAGACAGGCAGACAGGCAGGCAGACAGGCAGACAGACAGACAGGCAGACAGGCAGACAGACAGACAGACAGGTACTCACCTCTCCAGCCAGCTTGGTGAACAGACCTCTGAACCCTGAGTCCACCTCGTCATCAGACACCGTCTCCTGGGAGAGAACACGCCAACACCATGTGACATGTTTAAAACACGCCAACACCATGTGACACGTTTAAAACACGCCAACACCATGTGACACGTTTAAAACACGCCAACACCATGTGACATGTTTAAAACACGCCAACACCATGTGACACGTTTAAAACACGCCAACACCATGTGACACGTTTAAAACACGCCAACACCATGTGACACGTTTAAAACACGCCAACACCATGTGACATGTTTAAAACACGACAACACCATGTGACACGTTTAAAACACGCCAACACCATGTGACACTTTTAAAACACGCCAACACCATGTGACACGTTTAAAACACGCCAACACCATGTGACACGTTTAAAACACGCCAACACCATGTGACACTTTTAAAACACGGCAACACCATGTGACATGTTTAAAAGGAAGGGGGGGGGGGCGGGCGGGGATGGTGACTCACATCGTCTAGTTCTGCTTCCACCGGATCATCACACGGCCTGGAACACACACACTACTGTTATAGAACACACACACACACACACTCACACACACACACACACACACACACACACACACACACTCACACACACACGCACACACACACACACTACTGTTATAGAACATACACACTCACACACGCACACACACACACACACTCACACACAGTCTGAACCCCCACATCTCTAAAGAGGAGGTCACCTCCGTACGTACACACACACACACACACACACACACACATACACACTACTGTTATAGAACACAAACACACACACACACACACACACACACACATAGAACTCACAGGGTCTCGTGCTGCTTCTCAGAGAACACGCGGAGGCAGAAGTCTCCGTTCTGATTGGCCTCGAAGGTGGAGGGCACCACCAGGTACTCCCCCGGGGGCAGGCGGAAGCGGCTGCTCACCTCCCGCAGGTTGATGAACGTCTCGCTCCGCGCCGTCTGGGCGTGAGACAGGAAGTAGTTCTTGTCCAGGTGGACCTCCCGCTGGCCGTGGAACTGACGGGCAGACAGACCAGAGATGCGACATGAAATATGTCAAAATGTAGCACTATCATGCACAGATCAGCCTTATAACATGTCATTTATATATAGATAGATATATATATATCTATATATAAAGTTAGACAGGGAGCGCAGATGTACTTTTATGGCTTCTTCTTCTGCGTATGGGTAGTTGTTTTCCTCTCCACTCCACCAGGCTCGGGGCCGAGGGGCTACCCTTTTACCACCCCGAGACCTGGTTGAGGGGCTCACCCGGGCTATATTTCTGGACACCCCTCCAGAAGCCACGTCATCGTCTCGTCATCTAATACCGACAGACCATGCATCCCGTTGGGTGGGTGGTACACCGGGCAGTCCAGGATAACATGGTCTGCGGTTTGGTCCTCTGCGCCACACTCGCACGACGCATTTGGGGCAAAGCCCCATCTGTGCATTGATGAGCGGAAACGCCCGACGCCGGTCCGGAGACGATTGAGCCTCACCCAGGATAGCCTTGGCAAGTCCATCCCGAGGGGCTCAGGGCCGGCGACTGGGATGTGGTCGCGGATGTGGTCTGCATTGCTGCCTGAGATCCTGTGCGGCAGGCACAAATGGGTGTCTCGACTTGAGACGCCGGGAGGGCTCCGCTGTTATAGTGAGCCTATCATGGAGCAGATGGTTATTAAGCTCCACGGCCCGGCAGGCGAGACGTGCTGTGGCTCCCATGCGGCGGAGGCCTGCGGGCTGGGGTCTCTAAAGCTAGTGAACTCTAAGTTCACAACAAGTGGAAAACCTTGTGCGAACTGCGAATCACCAAGCGAATAGAGAGCATTCAGCATCCGTGCATGTTGATGTGGCGTGGCAAACACCTTCTCGTGGTGCCCCCCGTAAGTAGCTAATGACTGCCAAAGGCAAGAAGCGAAAGAAAGTTTGCCAACCAGGGCCCCTCACCCGGGCTGGTGTTCGGCAGCAGCCGGGGGAGAGGTCTGCTGACCTCGAACACAGAATACTGCAGCTGAACACCGAAGGACTAACCCCCAGTAAGATTTTTATGGCGTTCCGAAATGAACGATATGAGGCTGGGAGGGAAAAATCACAGTATACCCACTAGAAAACACTAGACCACACCACTGGTTACTTCTGTAAACAGTGCGCTGCGCGTGACGTTCTGACGTCATTGTTATTGTCCTTCTGCACATGCTGGTCTGTTCAGGGCCGTGGAATGTTCACACTAGTCAGTGTAGGTCGAATGTAGGTCACATTTTAAAAGTCATGTGAACTGCCAAACCCCAAAAAATCGGATCTGTGTAAAAAAATCGGAATTGAGCATCAAGACCTGCCGTGTGAACGAAGCCCTAGTGTCAGAGAGCTATGATGGACACGACTGTTGGTTTGGCTGGGGCTGAGAATGAGAGTGTGTGAGTGTGTGAGTGTGTGTGTGTGTGTGAGTGTGTGTGTGTGTGTGTGTGTGTGGGAGTGTGTGTACCTGGGCCGGGACCTCGTAGATGGCGAACCCGATGGTGTGCATGTCCTCCCCCGTCTTCCTCAGGCGGCGGCGGTTCTTCTGGATCAGACCAATCACGAAGCTGCAGCCCTCCTCCCCGTCAGCAGGGTCGTCATCCTCCTCGTCCAGACGGATGACGAACTGAGGATTCATCCAGAAGGTGTCTGCAGGGAAGCACCATTAACCATGAACCATGAACCATGAACCATTAACCATGAACTATTAACCATTAACTATTAACCATTAACTATTAACCATTAACCATGAACTATTAACCATTAACCATGAACCATGAACCATGAACCATGAACCATGAACTATTGACTATTAACCATTAACCATTAACCATGAACTATTAACCATTAACCATTAACCATTAACTATTAACCATTAACCATGAACCATGAACCATTAACTATTAACTATTAACCATTAACCATTAACCATTAACCATTAACCATGAACTATTAACCATTAACCATTAACCATTAACTATTAACCATTAACCATTAACCATGAACCATGAACCATGAACCATGAACTATTAACTATTAACCATTAACCA
>NC_137686.1:29116738-29124238 GCF_963989245.1 Nansenia antarctica
CCGCCCTGCAGACAGGCGGGGCCTGGGAGGGGAGGGGGGGGGGGGGGCGTGGAGAGACATCGAGCAAGTTTCTGCGTGTTTACCAGTCTCTCTCTCTGGGAACATGAAAGACTGGGCTGTGTGTTACACCTTAACTGCTCCTCCTGAGACATCTACTGCCCCCCAGCACCGCGTCTCCTGAAGACACCCGCTGTTCCCCTCTATTGTGTCCCTAAAAACTTCTACTGCCCCCCTTGTACTGTTTCTCTGTTTCTCCAGTGTCTATATAAATAAAAAAAATAATAATAAAAAAAAAGAAAGAAGGTGATAGAAGAAGGGCCTGAGCTAGATTTCTCTTCCTGCTACGACTGGTGGATTGATGATTCACTTGCTTAGTCAAATGTATCTGTTGTAAGTCGCTTTGGAATAAGACGTCTGCTGAATGACAAACATGTAAATGTGTGTTGGCTGTCACACACACACCATACACACACACACACACACACACACACACACACACACACCATACACACACACACACACACACATACACACACACCATACACACACACACGCACGCACGCATAAACACACACACACACACACCATACACACACACACACACACACATTTTATACTTCTGCGTCGAATTTACGCGCGGCTACGCCGTAGCCTACGCAAGGGCTCTCCCAGTTTATAGTTCTGCGTTGGTCGGTCTGTGTCGCGTTGGTTGGTGTGGCTCCGACGCTGGTGCTTCTTAGCGTTTTTAAGTACATTTGTATGTACATTTTTATTTTAGTACTTATAGGGAACTGTTGTGTAAATAGTACCTACAGCAGACTAGACTTACTAGAAGTTGGTGCACAAAACGAGAGGACAGTAACAGCGAAATTCTTGAAACAACAAAACATTCCACACGACATTTCTCGCTTACCGGGAGAACAATGGTACACAGTCCCAACTCTGAGACGCAAGCGACGGCGTCGAGATCGTAAGCAACGCCGAGGCCGCAGGGGAGGCCTGCTAGCTAGGCTGAGGAGAAGCCCGGATAAGCCAGCTTTGCCGAGTATATTCCTCTCCAACGTAAGATCGCTGGCTAACAAGATGGACGAACTGAGACTGCAGGTTGCTTCCAACCACACCGTGGGGGATAGCTGTGTGATTATTCTCACAGAAACCTGGCTCAGCGCTACCATCATCGACTCTGCGGTCGGCTTAGAAGGCCGCTCGCTTCACCGAGCCGACCGGACATTGCTTAGTGAGAAGACGCGCGGGGGCGGCCTGATCATTTCTACGAAGGACAGCTGGTGCTTAAACATGAAAACTGTAAGTAGCCACTGCTCCCCAGACCTAGAATACTTGACTGTTAAATGCCGACCCACATAGCTCCCGAGGGAATTCAACGCAGTGTACATAACAGCAGTATACATTGCACCAAGCGCGGATGCTAGCTTAGCATTGGCGCGGCTACATGATGTCATCAATGGTGGACAGAGCGCGGATCCTCAGGCAGTACACACCTGGAACAGTTCACGTCGTCGGTTCTGAACCACATAGTGAACTGCACCAACTCAGCCACCGTGGACAAACGTGTCCGGGTCTACCCCAACACGAAGCCATGGATGACTGAGAAGGTCCGAAAACTGCTCAAGGAGCGGGACAACGCCTACTCAGCGAAGGACACACTGCTGTACAGCACCACCAGGGCTAACCTAAAGCGCGGAATCAAAGCGGCCAAGGCAGACCACAGAGAGAAGATTGAGGAATGCCTCCTGAGCAACGACTCCAGGCGGATGTGGCAGGGGGTTCAGCACATGACAAACTTCAGAGCCAACAGGCTCACAGCCGCGGAGGACGACCCCCTGCTGGCGGAAAAGCTGAACTCCTTCTACGCCCGGTTCGACGAGGGGCGAACGGAGGTAACCACAACACAAACACCACTCTCTCCAGCTCTCAGCAGCCTCACCCTCACAGAGCATGAAGTGAGACGCGTGCTGAAGGCGGTGGACCCCAGAAAAGCCTCAGGGCCGGATGGCGTCCTGGGACGGGTGCTGAGGGACTGCGCCGACCAGCTGGCCGGGGTTTTCACCAACATCTTCAACCAGTCCCTGTCCCAGGCCACCATCCCACCCTGCCTGAAAACCTCAACAATCATCCCAGTCCCGAAGAAAAGCACGGTGAGCTGCCTAAACGACTACCGCCCGGTGGCACTCACACCAATCATCATGAAGTGCTTCGAGAAACTGGTCCGGGCCCACATAGTCACACGCCTCCCGCCCAACCTGGATCCATACCAGTTCGCCTACAGAGCCCACAGGTCCACAGGTCCACTCTCCACTCCACTCTATCCCACCTGGAGAGGGGGAACAGCTACGCGAGACTGCTCTTTGTGGACTTCAGCTCTGCCTTCAACACCATCCTTCCAGACAGGCTAGTGACCAAACTACTAGACCTGGGACTATCACACTCCATCTGTGCATGGATCAAGGACTTCCTGTCTGACCGCCCCCAGAGGGTGCGGGCGGGCTCCCACACCTCCACAGCCCTCAGACTCAGCACTGGGTCCCCCCAGGGCTGCGTGCTAAGCCCCATCCTCTACAACCTCTACACCTACGACTTCACCCCCGTCCACCCCAGCAACTCCATCGGAAAGTTTGCAGACGACACCACCGTGGTGGGCTGCATCTCGGGGGGGGACGAGGCGGCGTACAGGGATGAGGTGGAGCAGCTGGGCAAACTGTGCAAGGTTAACAACCTGCTGCTGAACCAGTCAAAGACCCAGGAAATCATCGTGGACTTCAGGAGGAAAAAATCTGAGGTCCAGCCCCTGCTCGTCGATGGAGGGAGCGTGGAGAGAGTCTCAACCCTCCGATTCCTGGGGGTGCACATACAGGATGACCTGTCCTGGAAGACCAACACAGCAGCCATCATCAAGAAGGCACAACAGCGGCTCTACTTCCTGAGAGTCCTCAGGAAATACCACCTCAAACAGGAGCTGTTGTGACCTTCTACCGCTGCACAGTGGAGAGCATCCTCACCTACTGCATCTGCGTGTGGTTCTCCAGCTGCACAGCCGCAGAGAGGAAAGCGCTACAGAGAGTCGTGAGATCGGCCCAGAAGATCACCGGCGCCCCCCTCCCCTCTCTGGAAGAGCTGTACAACACACGCTGCCTCAGGAAGGCCTCCAAGATCTCCAGAGACCCATCCCACCCTGGGAACGAACACTTTGTTCGACTGCCCTCGGGCAGGCGGTTCAGGACCATGTCCGCAAGGACAAATAGACTGAAGCTCAGCTTCTACCCCAGGGCCATTCAGGCCCTGAACACAGCAAAGACCTAGGTTCATAGGCCCTGGACAATCTAGAAAATGTGATGGCAGCTACTAGATTGTAATCAAGTGCAATACTGAAACACAACTGTGAACATTTCAAACCTGCAAACTGCGACACTTTAAATGAATGTGCAATAACACTATCTGCAATATGACAACCCTCGGGTACAGAAGGTTCAGAGATAGGAAATGTTAGGATATTTATAGCATAGCATAGAGTACAGCACAGTGTTTTATTTGTATAGTATAGTAGATAGTGTACATAGCCTTTATTTATGTAAACCAGCTCTTTTCCCTTCTTGTTTTTAGTATTTTTTTATTTAATTAAAAAAAAAAAAAAAATAGCACCAGGGGAGCCCCCCCTCCCAAATTTCGTTGTATGGTACCTGTACTGTATTAATGACAATAAAGACCATTCATTCATTCATCGTTCATAATGCATTGAAATGACAGTAAACTAAGATAATAAGATGGTTATCATAATTTTTCAAATCTTTATTAATAAGTAATTACAGAAAAGTAAATGACATTTCTGTCATGACTTCCGCATTTACGAGAGAGTCGGAATGTGACTCTACCAAGCGGACCAATCACAGTTCTTATAGATAACTTTACATTAAATATGTATATGTAAATCATAAATATCATTTAAACCCAACGAACAGCCATGGGGCTCCCTGAAACTAATCATTTATTTCGAAATAAACAGGATTGTACATCTTGTAAATGTGAATCGCGCTCCTTATAGGAAGGCTGTGCCTGACGCTTCCATAGGAGCTCTACTCAAAGCGGCATAATAGCGATTTTTTTGTTTGTTATGCTTGTTGTAAATAAAAGTTATATAATGCATTGAAATGACATTAAACTAAGATAATACGATGGTTATCATCATTTTTCAAATCTTTATTAATAAGTAATTACAGAAAAAGTAAATGACATTTCTGTCATGACTTCACACATATACAGTCTCTGCTCCGGTGCCACTCACACACACACACACACACACACACACACACGCACGCACACACACACACACGCACGCACACACACACACACACACACACACACAACACACACACACACACACACACACACAGTGTGCACTATCAATAATGCAGAGTGGTAGGTGATGCAGCGTGTCACACCTCCCACCTGTGTCTGCGGCCAATAGAAGAGCTGACTCCGCCCCTCACTTCACACCCTGACTCCGCCCCCCTCCCTGCAGACCTCACACACACACACACACACACACACACACACACACACATCAGCGGGCTACTTCACACCTGACACACCAGACCAGCCATACACACACTCACACTCACTCAACACCCCAGCTCACTCACACACACTCACTCTCACCTGACACACCAGCTCACACACACACACACACACACACACTCACACTCACCTTTACATTTACATTTACATATTTGGCATTTTGCAGACGCCTTATTCCAAAGCGACTTACACCTGACACCCCAGCTCACTCACACAGCTCACTCACACACACTCACACTCACCTGACACACACCAGCTCACCCTCACCCTCACCCTCACCTGACACACACACTCACACCCTCACCCTCACCCTCACCCTCACCTGAGCAGCACCATGTCCAGCCTGGCGGAGCAGCTGTCCCGTCGGCGGGCCCGGGAGGAGGAGGGCGTGGGCAGCCACGGCCGCGCGGTCCCCTGGCTGCACCAGGACTACCAGGAGCTGCTGTCCGCCTGCCTGCAGGCCGGCCGCCTCTTCAGCGACCCCGCCTTCCCCGCCCAGCCCTCCAGCCTGGGGTACAACCAGCTGGGTCCCAACTCCCCCAAGACCAGGGGCGTGGAGTGGAAGAGACCCACGGTAGGGGGAGGGGTGGAGGGGGGGGTGGGGATAGGCAGAAAGATAGAAGAAGAGAGAGAGAGATATGTATATATATATATATAGAGATATGTATAGAGAGAGGTATGTATATACAGTATATATATATATATAGAGAGAGAGAGAGATGTATATATATATATAGAGAGATATGTGTATATATATATATATATATAGAGAGAGAGAGAGAGAGAGGGAGAGGGAGAGGGAGAGAGAAATAGAGAGAGAAAGAAAGAGAGAGAAAGAGAGAGAAAGAGAGAGAGAAATATATGTATATACTGTATATATATAGAGAGATAGGTATATATATATATATATAGAGAGAGAAATAGAGAGAGAGAGAAATATATGTATGTATATAGAGAGAGAAATATATGTATACAGTATATATATGTTACGGTACATGTGGGAAAACTAGGGTTAGGGTTAGGTGCTAACCCTAACCCTAACCCTAACCCTAACCCTAACCCTAACCCTAACCCTAACCCTAACCCTAACCCTAACCCTAACCCTAACCCTAACCCTAACCCTAACCCTAACCCTAACCCTAACCCTAACCCTAACCCTAACCCTAACCCTAACCCTAACCCTAACCCTAACCCTAACCCTAACCCTAACCCTAACCCTAACCCTAACCCTAACCCTAACCCTAACCCTAACCCTAACCCTAACCCTAACCCTAACCCTAACCCTAACCCTAACCCTAACCCTAACCCTAACCCTAACCCTAACCCTAACCCTAACCCTAACCCTAACCCTAACCCTTAAATCAAAGTGGGAGGGGCTTAAATCAAAGTGGGCGGAGCTTAAATCAAAGGAGTCCAGCTTCCTGTATATTATAATGCATGGAGTCCAGTTTATGGTATAAATCATAGGAGTCCAGCTTCCTGTATATTATAATGCATGGAGTCCAGTTTATGGTATAAATCATAGTAATTAGTGTGATTTATAATCAGTATATAATATATAATGTATATAATATATAATCAGTATTAATTAGTAATCATACTAATTAGGAGTCCTAATTAAATAAGGGTCCTTATTAAATAAGGGTTATTTACGTTGGGTAAACTAAGCGCTCAATTGAGTCACTCACTATTCGCCTACCCCTCCCCCACTCAGCCGTTTAACATTGGCGACCTCCGGAAGTTTAGGCTCACTTTTGGGACACTTCCTATGTAGCCAGGGGCACAAAAAAACACACACGCCATCACTGGGATGCCAGCTTTCATCCAAAAGTGATTTCAAGTCTCTAGCCCAATTTATCACCAAACAGCGCTCAATTTAGTCACTCACTATTCGCCTCCCCACTCAGCCGTTTAACATTGGCGACCTCCGGAAGTTTAGGCTCACTTTTGGGACACTTCCTATGTAGCCAGGGGCACAAAAAGAGACACACGCCATCACTGGGATGCCAGCTTTCATCCAAAAGTGATTTCAAGTCTCTAGCCCAATTTATCACCAAACAGCACTCAATTTAGTCACTCACTACCCCTCCCCACTCAGCCGTTTAACATTGGCGACCTCCTGAACTTTAGGCTCACCTTTGGGACACTTCCTATGTAGCCAGGGGCACAGAAATAGACACACACCATCAGTGGGATGCCAGCTTTCAGACAAAATTGTTTTCAAGTCTCTAGCCCATTGTATGGCCCCCCCGCTGACCGAAAAGTTACTCAAATTACTCAAATTCAGGCTTCTCGGCCTAGGCCGGTTCAGGTCAAAGTACCGCTGTGTCTCAACCGTACGAGCCACAGACGCCGTTCTAATATTTCCTGAATCGGCTCGGGCCCGCCGAACACATATCCGAGCCCCGACTCGGTTGCGGCGCCCCCTGTTGCCAGAATTCATAACTCCCCTCCTGAGTGAGCTAGAGGTCTGTTTTTTTTTTGCCTAGCAGAAAAAACTTGACAGAGTATGGGTGCCAAGCCCCTTACGAATGACCTCGTCGAAAACGGTGCGTCTCTGCGCCTCGGAACGGCCGCGCTGACCGAAAAGCATTGAAAAATTACTCAAATTCAGGCTTCTCGGCCTAGGCCGGTTCAGGTAAAGTACCGCTGTGTCTCAACCGTACTAGCCACAGACGCCGTTCTAATATTTCCTGAATCGTCTCGGGCCCGCCGAACACATATCCGAGCCCCGACTCGGTTGCGGCGCCCCCTGTTGCCAGAATTCATAACTCCCCTCCTGAGTGAGCTAGAAGTCTGGTTTTCACATATGTCCAACATCTTGGTGAGACAAGTGTTTACCCAGAGTTTCGGCTTGATCGGCCATTCGTGGCCCAAACGGGGAGCTTTGAAGTAAGTGTGAAATCCGTA
>NC_137686.1:29139238-29149238 GCF_963989245.1 Nansenia antarctica
CACAGAGAGAGACACAGACACACAGAGACACACAGAGAGACAGAGACACAGACACACACAGACACAGAGACACACAGACACACAGAGACACAGAGAGACAGAGACACAGAGAGACAGACACACAGACACACAGAGACACAGAGACACAGACACACAGAGAGACAGAGACACACAGACACACAGAGACACAGAGAGACACAGAGAGACACACAGAGACACACAGAGAGACAGAGACACACAGAGACACAGAGAGACACACAGAGACACACGGAGAGACAGAGACACACAGAGACACAGAGAGACAGACACACAGACACACAGACACACAGACACACAGAGAGACAGAGACACACAGAGACACACAGAGACACAGAGACACAGAGAGACAGAGACACACAGAGACACAGAGACACAGAGAGACAGAGACACAGAGACACAGAGACACAGAGACACAGACACACAGACACACAGAGACACAGAGACACAGAGACACAGAGAGACAGAGACACACAGAGACACACAGAGACATAGAGACACACAGAGACACAGAGACACAGACACACAGAGACATACAGACACACACACAGAGACACACAGACACACAGAGACACACAGAGACATACAGACACACACACACACACACAGAGAGAGACACAGACACACAGAGACACACAGAGACACACAGAGACACAGAGACACAGAGACACAGAGACACACAGAGACACACACACACACAGACACACAGACACAGAGACACACAGACACAGAGACACAGAGACACAGAGACACAGAGACACAGAGACACACAGAGACACACAGAGACACAGAGACACAGAGACACACAGACACACAGACACACACGCAGGCAGACAGGCAGACTTCAGTCTGAACCGAACCAATTCAGAAACAATGTCCAAGAGCGGATCTCACTGTTTCCATAGAGATAGAACACTGTTTCCATAGAGATAGAACACTGTTTCCATAGAGATAGAACACTGTTTCCATAGAGATAGAACACTGTTTCCATAGAGATAGAACACTGTTTCCATAGAGATTGAACACTGTTTCCATAGAGATAGAACACTGTTTCCATAGAGATAGAACACTGTTTCCATAGAGATAGAACACTGTTTCCATAGAGATAGAACACTGTTTCCATAGAGATAGAACACTGTTGCCATAGAGATAGAACACTGTTTCCATAGAGATAGAACACTGTTTCCATAGAGATAGAACACTGTTGCCATAGAGATAGAACACTGTTGCCATAGAGATAGAACACTGTTGCCATAGAGATAGAACAGTGTTGCCATAGAGATAGAACACTGTTTCCATAGAGATAGAACACTGTTTCCATAGAGATAGAACACTGTTGCCATAGAGATAGAACAGTGTTGCCATAGAGATAGAGCACTGTTGCCATAGAGATAGAACAGTGTTGCCATAGAGATAGAACACTGTTATATATCTATTGTCTTCTTAACATTCTCTCTTTCTGATTGTGTTTCAGGTTCCTGACGAGGTATGTGTGGATATATGTGTGTGTGTGTGTGTGTGTGTGTGTGTGTGTGTGTGTGTGAGTGTGTGTGAGTGTGTGTGTGTGTGTGTGTGAGTGTGTGTGTGTGTGTGTGTGTGTGTGTGTGTGTGTGTGAGTGTGTGTGTGTGAGTGTGTGTGTGTGTGTGTGAGTGTGTGTGTGTGTGTGTGTGTGTGAGTGTGTGTGTGTGTGTGTGTGTGAGTGTGTGTGTGTGTGTGTGTGTGAGTGTGTGTGTGTGAGTGTGTGTGAGTGTGTGTGTGTGTGTGTGTGAGTGTGTGTGTGTGTGTGTGTGTGAGTGTGTGTGAGTGTGTGTGTGTGTGTGTGTGTGTGTGTGTGAGTGTGTGTGTGTGTGTGAGTGTGTGTGTGTGTGTGTGAGTGTGTGTGTGTGAGTGTGTGTGAGTGTGAGTGTGTGTGAGTGTGAGTGTGTGAGTGTGTGTGAGTATGAGTGTGTGTGAGTGTGAGTGTGTGTGTAAGCGCTATGCTTCAAGTTTCAAGTTGTATTGTTAATCACAACACTGACTGCAGCACAAGACAATAAGGCAGTAGCATAATACAAGATAATGTGTGTGCGTGCATGTGATGTGTGCTTGCGTGTGCGTGTGTGTGTGTGTGTGTGCCTGAGTGTGATGTGTGTGTGTGTGTGTGTGTGCGTGTGTGTGTGCCTGCGTGTGATGTGTGTGTGTGTGTGTGTGTGCGTGTGTATGTGTGCCTGCGTGTGATGTGTGTGTGTATGCGTGTGTGCGTGTGTGCGTGCGTGTGTGTGTGTGTGTGTGTGTGTTTGCCTGCGTGTGATGTGTGTGTGTATGTGTGTGTGCGTGTGTGCGTGTGTGTGCGTGTGTATGTGTGTGCGTGTGCGTGTCTGTGTGTGTGTGTGTGTGTAGTTTAAAGGGCGCAGTAAGGTCCACCTGGGTGCTGAGGTGCTGCTGCGTGAGAAGGCGGTGGCGGTTAGCTCCTTCGCTAACGTGCGGGAGGTGTGCGCCCGCTTCTCCCTGCCCCCGGGCGGCTACGTGGTCGTGCCCTCGACCTTCGACCCCAACCTCAGCGGCAGCTTCCTGCTCAGGGTGTTCTCTGAGAAGCACGCCGCCGCGAGGTGAGCCGCGAGCCTGGGCGTGTTTCACGTCTGCTAGGTGTCCACTAGAACAGCCGTGTCTGTGTTACCTACAATAAGAGCCGCCTCGGGGGTCAAATGACCCTAGTCTTTACAATGGGGAAGCTGCTACTTACACACAACGACCACTAGTTGGCTGCTTTTAAATTAGCCTGCCTCCTACACAGAAAAACTGCAAAGTTGCTTCATACTAGCTTATCCTGATGTGGTTTTGAACATGTAAGGATGCTGGGTGGTAGAACGCACATATCTAGGAAAAGTCATGAAAGGAGGGTCCTGAAATGTTATCGAGTGCAAAGATATGAAAAAATTTATCTACTCACAGGGTCACATGACAGAGAGTTCAACCGCAGGGAATGCTGGGAAGTGAGGACATAAATAGACAGGTGACACACACACACACACACACACACACACACACACACACAGGTGACACACACACACAGGTGACACACATTAGTCCATAACGAGGCAGTGAACAGGGAGTGTAGTAGCGTTCCACGTATGTTAATATCTATGTTAATATCTATGTTAATATCTATCTATGTTAATATCTATGTTAATATCTATGTTAATGGTAATATCTATGTTAATATCTATGTTAATGTTAATATCTATGTTAATATCTATGTTAATATCTATGTTAATGTTAATATCTAAGTTAATATCTATGTTAATGTTAATATCTATGTTAATATCTATGTTAATGTTAATATCTATGTTAATATCTATGTTAATATCTATCTATGTTAATATCTATCTATGTTAATATCTATGTTAATATCTATCTATGTTAATATCTATGTTAATGTTAATATCTATGTTAATGTTAATATCTATGTTAATATCTATGTTAATATCTATGTTAATATCTATGTTAATATCTATGTTAATGTATTTGTTAATATCTATGTTAATGTTAATATCCATGTTAATATCTATGTTAATATCTATGTTAATATCTACGTTAATGTTAATATATATGTTAATATCTATGTTAATATCTATGTTAATATCTATGTTAATGTCTATGTTCATATCTATGTTAATATCTATGTTCATATCTATGTTAATGTTAATATCTATGTTAATGTTAATATCTATGTTAATGTTAATATCTATGTTAATATCTATGTTAATATCTATTTTAATATCTATGTTAATATCTATGTTAATGTTAAGATCTATGTTAATGTCTATGTTAATGTCTATGTTAATATCTATGTTAATATCTATGTTAATGTTAATATCTATGTTAATGTTAATATCTATGTTAATATCTATGTTAATGTTAATATCTATGTTAATATCTATGTTAATATCTATGTTAATGTCTATGTTAATAGCTATGTTAATATATATGTTAATGTCTATGTTAATATCTATGTTAATATCTATGTTAATATATATGTTAATGTTAATATCTATGTTAATATCTATGTTAATGTTAATATCTATGTTAATATATATGTTAATATATGTTAATATCTATGTTAATGTTAATATATATGTTAATGTTAATACCTATGTTAATATCTTTGTTAATATCTTTGTTAATATCTATGTTAATATCTGTGTTAATATCTATGTTAATATCTATGTTAATATCTTTGTTAATATCTATGTTAATATCTATGTTAATATCTTTGTTAATGTTAATATATATGTTAATATCGTTGTTAATGTTAATATATATGTTAATGTCTATGTTAATATCTATGTTAATGTCTATGTTAATAGCTATGTTAATATATATGTTAATGTCTATGTTAATATCTATGTTAATATCTATGTTAATATCTATGTTAATATATATGTTAATGTTAATATCTATGTTAATATCTATGTTAATGTTAATATCTATGTTAATATATATGTTAATATATGTTAATATCTATGTTAATGTTAATATATATGTTAATGTTAATACCTATGTTAATATCTTTGTTAATATCTTTGTTAATATCTATGTTAATATCTGTGTTAATATCTATGTTAATATCTATGTTAATATCTTTGTTAATATCTATGTTAATATCTATGTTAATATCTTTGTTAATGTTAATATATATGTTAATATCGTTGTTAATGTTAATATATATGTTAATGTCTATGTTAATATCTATGTTAATGTTCATATCTATGTTCATATCTATGTTCATATCTATGTTCATATCTATGTTAATGTTTCAGTGCGATGGAGGAGGACAACAATGTGAATGTTGAGGAGGTACGTATAGATGACATCACACACTGTAATATCCTGACATGTTAACATGTTAACACTGTAATATCCTGACATGTTAACATGTTAACACTGTAATATCCTAACATGTTAACATGTTAACACTATAATATCCTGACATGTTAACATGTTAACACTGTAATATCCTGACATGTTAACATGTTAACACTGTAATATCCTAACATGTTAACATGCTAACACTGTAATATCCTGACATGTTAACATGTTAACACTGTAATATCCTGACATGTTGACATGTTAACACTGTAATATCCTAACATGCTAACACTGTATTATCCTGACATGTTAACATGTTAACACTGTAATATCCTGACATGCTAACATGCTAACACTATAATATCCTGACATGTTAACATGCTAACACTGTAATATCCTGACATGTTAACATGTTAACACTGTAATATCCTGACATGCTAACATGTTAACACTGTAATATCCTGACATGTTAACATGTTAACACTGTAATATCCTGACATGTTAACATGCTAACACTGTAATATCCTGACATGCTAACATGTTAACACTGTAATATCCTGACATGTTAACATGTTAACACTGTAATATCCTGACATGCTAACATGTTAACACTGTAATATCCTAACATGCTAACACTGTAATATCCTGACATGTTAACATGTTAACACTGTAATATCCTGACATGTTGACATGTTAACACTGTAATATCCTGACATGTTAACATGCTAACACTGTAATATCCTGACATGTTAACACTGTAATATCCTGACATGTTAACACTGTAATATCCTGACGTGTGTGTGTGTGTGTGTGTTCCAGCATCACACGGCAGAGGAGGACATCGACCCCCACTTCAGACATCTCTTCAAACAGGTCGCAGGAAATGTACGAACACACACACACACTCACCCTTACACACTCATCCTGACACTCTCATCCTTACACACTCACCCTTACACACTCATCCTTACACTCTCATCCTTACACTCTCATCCTTACACTCTCATCCTTACACTCTCATCCTTACACACTCATCCTTACACTCTCACCCTTACACTCTCATCCTTACACACTCACCCTTACACACTCATCCTTACACTCTCATCCTTACACTCTCATCCTTACACTCTCATCCTTACACTCTCATCCTTACACACTCATCCTTACACACTCACCCTTACACTCTCATCCTTACACTCTCACCCTTACTTTCTCATCCTTACACACTCACCCTTACACACTCATCCTTACACTCTCATCCTTACACTCTCACCCTTACTTTCTCATCCTTACACACTCATCCTTACACTCTCATCCTTACACTCTCACCCTTACTTTCTCATCCTTACACACTCACCCTTACACACTCATCCTTACACTCTCATCCTTACACTCTCACCCTTACACACTCATCCTTACACACTCATCCTTACACACTCACCCTTACACTCTCATCCTTACACTCTCACCCTTACACACTCATCCTTACACTCTCATCCTTACCCACTCATCCTTACACACTCACCCTTACACACTCATCCTTACACTCTCATCCTTACACACTCATCCTTACACACTCATCCTTACACTCTCACCCTTATACACTCATCCTTACACACTCATCCTTACACACTCATCCTTACACTCTCATCCTTACACTCTCGCCCTTACACACTCATCCTTACACACTCATCCTTACACACTCATCCTTACACTCTCACCCTTATACACTCATCCTTACACACTCATCCTTACACACTCATCCTTACACACTCACCCTTACACACTCATCCTTACACTCTCATCCTTACACACTCACCCTTACACTCTCATCCTTACACTCTCATCCTTACACTCTCATCCTTACACTCTCATCCTTACACTCTCATCCTTACACACTCACCCTTACACTCTCATCCTTACACTCTCATCCTTACACACTCACCCTTACACTCTCATCCTTACACACTCACCCTTACACACTCATCCTTACACACTCACCCTTACACTCTCATCCTTACACTCTCACCCTTACTTTCTCATCCTTACACACTCACCCTTACACACTCATCCTTACACTCTCATCCTTACACTCTCACCCTTACTTTCTCATCCTTACACACTCATCCTTACACTCTCATCCTTACACTCTCACCCTTACTTTCTCATCCTTACACTCTCACCCTTACACTCTCATCCTTACACTCTCATCCTTACACTCTCATCCTTACACACTCACCCTTACACTCTCATCCTTACACTCTCATCCTTACACTCTCATCCTTACACTCTCACCCTTACACTCTCATCCTTACACTCTCATCCTTACACACTCATCCTTACACACTCATCCTTACACTCTCACCCTTACACTCTCATCCTTACACTCTCACCCTTACACTCTCATCCTTACACTCTCATCCTTACACACTCACCCTTACACTCTCATCCTTACACTCTCATCCTTACACTCTCATCCTTACACTCTCATCCTTACACACTCATCCTTACACACTCATCCTTACACTCTCACCCTTACACTCTCATCCTTACACTCTCACCCTTACACTCTCACCCTTACACTCTCATCCTTACACACTCATCCTTACACTCTCACCCTTACACACTCACCCTTACACTCTCACCCTTACACTCTCATCCTTACACTCTCACCCTTACACTCTCATCCTTACACTCTCATCCTTACACACTCATCCTTACACTCTCATCCTTACACTCTCACCCTTACTTTCTCATCCTTACACACTCACCCTTACACACTCATCCTTACACTCTCATCCTTACACTCTCATCCTTACACACTCACCCTTACACTCTCATCCTTACACTCTCATCCTTACACTCTCATCCTTACACTCTCACCCTTACACTCTCATCCTTACACTCTCATCCTTACACACTCATCCTTACACACTCATCCTTACACTCTCACCCTTACACTCTCATCCTTACACTCTCACCCTTACACTCTCATCCTTACACTCTCATCCTTACACACTCACCCTTACACTCTCATCCTTACACTCTCATCCTTACACTCTCATCCTTACACTCTCATCCTTACACACTCATCCTTACACACTCATCCTTACACTCTCACCCTTACACTCTCATCCTTACACTCTCACCCTTACACTCTCACCCTTACACTCTCATCCTTACACACTCATCCTTACACTCTCACCCTTACACACTCACCCTTACACTCTCACCCTTACACTCTCATCCTTACACTCTCACCCTTACACTCTCATCCTTACACTCTCATCCTTACACACTCATCCTTACACTCTCATCCTTACACTCTCACCCTTACTTTCTCATCCTTACACACTCACCCTTACACACTCATCCTTACACTCTCATCCTTACACTCTCATCCTTACACACTCACCCTTACACTCTCATCCTTACACTCTCATCCTTACACTCTCATCCTTACACTCTCACCCTTACACTCTCATCCTTACACTCTCATCCTTACACACTCATCCTTACACACTCATCCTTACACTCTCACCCTTACACTCTCATCCTTACACTCTCACCCTTACACTCTCACCCTTACACTCTCATCCTTACACACTCATCCTTACACTCTCACCCTTACACACTCACCCTTACACTCTCACCCTTACACTCTCATCCTTACACTCTCACCCTTACACTCTCATCCTTACACTCTCATCCTTACACACTCATCCTTACACTCTCATCCTTACACTCTCACCCTTACTTTCTCATCCTTACACACTCACCCTTACACACTCATCCTTACACTCTCATCCTTACACTCTCATCCTTACACACTCACCCTTACACTCTCATCCTTACACTCTCATCCTTACACTCTCATCCTTACACTCTCACCCTTACACTCTCATCCTTACACTCTCATCCTTACACACTCATCCTTACACACTCATCCTTACACTCTTACCCTTACACTCTCATCCTTACACTCTCACCCTTACACTCTCATCCTTACACTCTCATCCTTACACACTCACCCTTACACTCTCATCCTTACACTCTCATCCTTACACTCTCATCCTTACACTCTCATCCTTACACACTCATCCTTACACACTCATCCTTACACTCTCACCCTTACACTCTCATCCTTACACTCTCACCCTTACACTCTCACCCTTACACTCTCATCCTTACACACTCATCCTTACACTCTCACCCTTACACACTCACCCTTACACTCTCACCCTTACACTCTCATCCTTACACTCTCATCCTTACACTCTCATCCTTACACACTCACCCTTACACTCTCATCCTTACACTCTCACCCTTACACACTCACCCTTACACTCTCATTCTTACACTCTCATCCTTACACACTCACCCTTACACTCTCATCCTTACACTCTCACCCTTACTTTCTCATCCTTACACTCTCACCCTTACACTCTCATCCTTACACTCTCATCCTTACACACTCACCCTTACACTCTCATCCTTACACTCTCATCCTTACACTCTCATCCTTACACTCTCATCCTTACACACTCATCCTTACACACTCATCCTTACACTCTCACCCTTACACTCTCATCCTTACACTCTCACCCTTACACTCTCACCCTTACACTCTCATCCTTACACACTCATCCTTACACTCTCACCCTTACACACTCACCCTTACACTCTCACCCTTACACTCTCATCCTTACACTCTCATCCTTACACTCTCATCCTTACACACTCACCCTTACACTCTCATCCTTACACTCTCACCCTTACACACTCACCCTTACACTCTCATCCTTACACTCTCATCCTTACACACTCACCCTTACACTCTCATCCTTACACTCTCACCCTTACTTTCTCATCCTTACACACTCACCCTTACACTCTCATCCTTACACACTCATCCTTACACTCTCATCCTTACACTCTCATCCTTACACACTCATCCTTACACTCTCATCCTTACACTCTCATCCTTACACTCTCACCCTTACACACTCATCCTTACACACTCATCCTTACACTCTCATCCTTACACTCTCATCCTTACACTCTCATCCTTACACTCTCATCCTTACACACTCATCCTTACACTCTCATCCTTAC
>NC_137686.1:29159238-29161738 GCF_963989245.1 Nansenia antarctica
CTTTAGGGGCTGGAGGAGGGGGGGGGAAGGAGAGGAGGGGGGAGGAGGGGGGAGGGTAGAGGGGGTTAGGGGTGCAGGGGTCTGGGGAGGAGAGGAGAGGGGGATGGGTAGAGGGGGGTAGGCGTGGAGAGGTGAGAGGGG
Source organism: Nansenia antarctica (assembly GCF_963989245.1). Lineage (NCBI taxonomy): Eukaryota > Metazoa > Chordata > Actinopteri > Argentiniformes > Microstomatidae > Nansenia > Nansenia antarctica. Next base: position 29,159,380 of record NC_137686.1, read on the forward strand.
AGGGGAGGGGAGGGGAGGGGAGGGGAGGGGAGGGGAGAGGAGAGGAGAGGAGAGGAGAGGGGGATGTTAGTTATGGTGCTTTTCCACTACAGGGCCCGGGCTGGCCCGGTTTATTATCCTTTTTCCATTGCCAACCGAGCTGGCCCGAAGCGAGCCGAACCGGGCCGTTTTAGCTACCCTTCACGAGCAGGAACTACAGGGCCGAAAGGTACTTTTTTGCCAGGCTGCGTGTGACGTGTGACGCTGCACACCGTTGATTGGTCAATGGAAATCTTCATCCCATGTTCATAGATTTCATCACTAACCGCCATCTTTAAATACCACAACAGATTTCGCTCTCGGAAAATGTCACTTACTGTTTCTGCAATAATTTATTAATAAAGATTTGAAAAAATATGATAACCATCGTATTATCTTAGTTTAATGTCATTTCAATGCATCATAGAACTTGTATTTACAACAAGCATAACAAAAAAAAAACTATTATGGCGTTGTGCTGTGCCTATGCTGTTCCTCAGTCCAGCGCTTCATCATCCCCCTTCTAAAACTGCCATCTCCCCTTTCCATCCCTTATGTCATTTTATCAATGAACATTGTATTACTGTTATTTCAACATTCAAGCCTCTTTCACACATAGTTCCCTGTAACTTCAATGGAATCCCAAGCTGTGCCGTCCAGCCATTTTCGCCGTTCACTCATATGAGTCAAATGCCGGTAGATTCGCGTCTTGCTCCCTTTAACATGTCGGCGTTTCCCTGGTTGCGAGATCTAAACTACTAGAACTGAAAGCGGCAGGTAACAGGCACGTAACATCCATATGCTGTATATATAAATAAATATATTTGACTACCAGCAAGACACCGGAGCACTCGTATTTACATATTACATATTTGTTGTTATTTATGGAAGTGTCCGGTTGCTGGAGTAACCAGGACGCCGGCTACACTGCACAGTTTAGCCCGAAATAGAGAGAGTGCTTTATCCCGCTAATAGAATACAGTTCCAGTAAGAACACTTTTATCTCTATATTGTAATCATTCTCTTCATCTGTTTTTAAATGTTGATCTATTTATATCGATCTATTCTTGCCAATTCCTTATTACCAGTGGAAAGGGGGAACGCTAAAACACTTTAGGACTTTCCGTTCAACGGAGGAATTTATAGAACTCGCGTAGAATTCATCTCGCATTTCCCCCGTTGATGTGACGAACTGAAAGCGGCAAGTAACAGGCACTTAACGTTACATGTTTAAGGCTGATCTGTGCATGATAATGCTGCATTTTGACATAATTATTATGGCATTTCCCCCCGTTGAGCTGTATAGCGGCACTTATTACAGTGAAGCGCTCTTATGACACGTAACTCCTCCTACAGTCGCTCAGTATAATGGAGAAGCGTTTCTGAAAGTACGGCACGGCTCGGATACAAATGCGGCCCGGGTCAGCCCGATAGTGAAAAAGCGCCATTAGTCTCTGGACCCTGGAGGTGTTTTACTGAGACTACGACTTCTATTACCGTCATGCCACCGTATCCATGACACCCTGTCACCGTAGCCATGACAACACACCCTGTCACCGTAGCCATGACAACACACCCTGTCACCGTAGCCATGACAACACATTCCACACCACACAGTGAAACACATGACACACAAACTAATTATTATTATTTATTTATTTTTTGTATAAATTTGTTTTTCAGATTTTATCCCTTTTTCACCCAATTTGGTATCCAATTGAACCCAACCTAGCATCCAATTATCCCCTGCCTATTGCGTAGGATCCGCCGCACGACCCCGTGGCCGGCAGCCCCAGAGGAGATCGCCAGGCAGACTAGCTGACTGGCTCCTCGAGCCCAGCACCGTTATTCCGGCACCCCGGGGGCGCTGTTGCGCGACGGATCCTTGTCCGGAAATAGTCCTATACCGCCCTCTGGAGCGGCCGCTCAATATGCCGCTCCCTGTGTGCCTCGGCCATATCCGGGTCTGGCGAGACCGGGATTCGATCCCAGTCCCCGGTGGGCAGCTTGCACTAGTGGCTAGTGCTTAGACCGCTACGCCACCGCGGGGCTAAATAAATTTTTTTTTGCCATCAATCCACACACAATGCTGCAGAATGGCAAAGCAAAACCACTTTTTTTTTTTTTTTATCGCAATAAATGTATTAAAATTGAAATACAGAAGTACTCCATGTACATACGTATTTGCAATGACACTCTTAAAATTAGCTAAAATGCTCAAATGTCATCAAGAAATCACAGTTGAATTGAGTCCATCTTAATGCAAGGATAATAGTTAGTAATAATAGTAATTTTGAAGTCAATATCTTTGTTTTTATGTACAAGTGAGTGTGAGAGGTCG
>NC_137686.1:29169238-29174795 GCF_963989245.1 Nansenia antarctica
CATTGGAATGTATGTTCTTACTATGCTGCTCTTGCTGTATTTTAATAATGTATGTAGAGCACTTTGAATTACCCTGTTGTATGAAATGTGCTGTACTAATAAACCTGCCTTGCCTTAGACACTATAGTACATACTACACCCTACACATTGCAGCCTACACACTATAGTACACACTACACACTATAGTACACACTATACTACACACTGCATACTAAACCCTACACACTACACACTACACGCTATAGTACACCCTGCACCCTACAGCTGATTGGATAGAGCTCCGGCCTCCCTGACGGCTGATTGGTGCGTTTCAGATCAGCAGCTCAGCTGAGACCGAGGCGGTGACATCACAGAAGCTGGTCAAAGGCCACGCCTACTCTGTCACAGCCGCTGACGAGGTGAGACAGGACCCACACACACACACACACACACACACACACGCACGCACACACACACACAACTAACTAGCCTGCTCAGGATCCGACAGTCTGGTAACGTGTGTGTGTGTGCGTGTCGTGTGCGTGTGCGTGTGTGCGTGCGTGCGTGCACGGGCTCGTGCGTGTGTCGTGTGCGTGTTTGTGTCGTGTGTCGTGTGCGTGTGTGTCGTGTGCGTGTGTGTCGTGTGCGTGTGTGTCGTGTGCGTCGTGTGCGTGTGCGTGTGCGGGCTCGTGCGTGTGTCGTGTGTTGCGTGTTGCGTGTGTGTGTGTGTCGTGTGCGTGTGTCGTGTGTCGTGTGCGTGTGCGTGTGTAGGTGGACTACAGAGGAGACAGGACTCAGCTGATCAGGATCAGGAACCCCTGGGGTCAGGTGGAGTGGACCGGCCCCTGGAGCGACGGGTGGGTGACCCCTCCACACACACACACACACACACACACACCTCAACAGCCCCCCTCACGTTTACTGCAGACTGGACTGCTACATTTAGCTTCATTCTACCGGACGACGCTGAGACAAGCTGCTTGCAAACAGTAGCAACAACAAGGTTGTAACATCAGACACCATTTTGAAGCAAAACACAAAACTTTCAATGAAAGATTCCCACCAAAAGCAGAAGATAGCTAGCTTAAGCTCTAATAATAATAATAACAACTTGGTTTTACATACGCCTCAAACCCAAGGACAGACAGACAGACAGAAGGGGTGACAGACAGTCAGTCAGACAGACAGACAGACAGACAGACAGGGGTGACGGACAGACAGAAGGGGTGACAGACAGACAGAAGGGGTGACAGACAGACAGACAGACAGTCAGACAGACAGACAGAAGGGGTGACGGACAGACAGAAGGGGTGACAGACAGACAGTCAGACAGACAGACAGACAGGGGTGACGGACAGACAGTCAGTCAGACAGACAGACAGACAGACAGACAGACAGACAGGGGTGACAGACAGACAGTCAGTCAGACAGACAGACAGACAGAAGGGGTGACAGACAGACAGTCAGACAGACAGACAGACAGACAGAAGGGGTGACAGACAGACAGTCAGACAGACAGACAGACAGGGGTGACAGACAGACAGAAGGGGTGACAGACAGCCAGACAGACAGTCAGACAGACAGACAGACAGACAGAAGGGGTGACAGACAGTCAGTCAGTCAGACAGACAGACAGACAGAAGGGGTGACAGACAGTCAGTCAGTCAGACAGACAGACAGACAGAAGGGGTGACAGACAGACAGACAGACAGACAGACAGGGGTGACGGGTCTTTACTCCTCACAGTTTAGTCCATTGTTGAATAGCAATAGAAATACTTTTATACATACCATTCCCCTGTGTTCAAGATGGCCGCCCCTGTGTTCAAGATGGCCGCCCTGTGTTCAAGATGGCCGCCCTGAGGCCTTTGATCTTCTCTTCCACCAGGCCATGAATCCATAAGGTCTTGCCTACACGCACCTGTCGAGCCCGCACACGACACACACGCACACGACACACACGACACACACGCACACGACACACACGCACACGACACACGACACAAACATTTCCTAAAAGACACATGAGGAACTGTCGTTCGGGGTTTAGTTTCCGCCTGTGAGCCTTTTTTGACGCGCGTCTTACTATAGCCTGTGTTTTAGCCTGGTCGCGACCAGGCTAATTATATCTGACTCAGAAGGAGCTCAACCAAGCAGCGAATTATTTGAGCCACATTGATGGAACCGAACGCAAGCTAACATTATCGAGGCTTAGAACTTTATCGAGGCTTAGAACTTTATCGAGCTTCGTGGAATAGCCCCCTGGTGTCCCTCCTCGTTGGAGGCTGACAGAGTAGTGCTGTAGATGAACACTGACTGGCTTGGAGCAGCAGACAATAACATGAACAAGGAAACGAGGAAGGAGAGGAGAGGAGAGAGGGAGAGGAGAGAGGAGAGAGGAGATGTCTGCTGGTGATAACACACTGGTCCATGTTTTATTATAAAGTCATCGACATGTTTAGTGTGCAGCAAATTACAACAGGCTACCTGCAACGTACCTACACCCAAACAACAAACCAGTGAACAACAACATGCCTTTCTAGAGTCGCTGTCTGACAGCTGCCTCCTGTTGTTAAAGGGATGAGACGAGGCAATGTGAGAGCACACAGCCCTCCATCGCCCCCTACGGGCAGCAACTGGTACCAGAGTATTACAGTACCAGAGTATTACAGTACAGAGTATTACAGTACAGAGTATTACAGTACCAGAGTATTACAGTACAGAGTATTACAGTACAGAGTATTACAGTACAGAGTATTACAGTACAGAGTATTACAGTACCAGAGTATTACAGTACAGAGTATTACAGTACAGAGTATTACAGTACAGAGTATTACAGTACAGAGTATTACAGTACCAGAGTATTACAGTACAGAGTATTACAGTACAGAGTATTACAGTACAGAGTATTACAGTACAGAGTATTACAGTACCAGAGTATTACAGTACAGAGTATTACAGTACAGAGTATTACAGTACAGAGTATTACAGTACAGAGTATTACAGTACAGAGTATTACAGTACAGAGTATTACAGTACAGAGTATTACAGTACAGAGTATTACAGTACAGAGTATTACAGTACAGAGTATTACAGTACAGAGTATTACAGTACCAGAGTATTACAGTACAGAGTATTACAGTACCAGAGTATTACAGTACAGAGTATTACAGTACAGAGTATTACAGTACCAGAGTATTACTTTTCACCCTGTCACACCATGAGAGTGTCTGGCTGTGTGACGGGGCTGGGGTCTGATTGGTCCATAGCTGGTATACTGTGGTCTGATTGGTCCAGAGCTTACGTGCTGTTGTGTGATTGGTCTACAGGTCGATGCAGTGGCGTCAGATCAGCGATGAAGACAGAGAGAGGCTGAGTCTCCGCGCAGAGGACGGAGAGTTCTGGTAAACACACTTTATACAAACCTAGCTTAGCATATCTTAGCCTAGCTTAGCATAGCCATGCTCCACAGTGTATACCTCTGACTAGCCTAGCCTAGCTTAGCTTAGCATAGCTTAGCCTAGCTTAGCATAGCCATACTCCACAGTATACAGTATACAGTCACATCAAACTTTGGATTGAATAGTTCATAACCCTAACCATGATGTGTATAACTGGTGTGTGTGTGCGTGTGTGTCCGTCCGTGTGTGTGTGTGTGTGTGTGTGTGTGCGTGTGCGTGCGTGCGTGTGTGTGTGTGTGTAGGATGTCCTTCTCAGACTTCCTGCGTCACTACTCCCGGCTGGAGATCTGCAACCTGAGCCCCGACAGCCTATCAGACGACAGCGTGGGGAAGTGGGCGTTGGCCAAGTTTGACGGCAGCTGGAGGCGGGGCTCTACGGCCGGCGGCTGCAGGAACTTCCCCAGTAAGCCACGCCCCCCCCCGGTTACCGTAGAAACCACGCCCCGGTTACCGTAGAAACCACCCTTAGTAATTTATTAACCCTATCTCCCTTCCCTCCCTCCCCCCCCTCCCTTCCCCTCCTTCCCTCCCCCCCTCCCTCCTTCCTTCCCTCCCTCCCTCCCCCCCTCCTTCCCTCCCTCCCTCCCCCCCTCCTTCCCTCCCCCCCTCCCTCCTTCCCTCCCTCCCTCCCTCCCCCCCTCCTTCCCTCCCTCCCTCCCCCCCTTCCCCTCCCCCTCCCCCCCCCCTCCCTCCCCCCCAGACACCTTCTGGACTAACCCTCAGTTCGTCATCCGTCTGGACGAGGAGGATGACGACCCTGCTGACGGGGAGGAGGGCTGCAGCCTCGTGATTGGTCTGATCCAGAAGAACCGCCGCCGCCTGAGGAAGACGGGGGGGGACATGAACACTGTGGGGTTCGCCATCTACGAGGTGAGAGGAGGGGGACATATATACAAACGTACATACAGTATATTCATCTATGAGGTGAGAGGAGGGGAGGGGGGGGGGAGTACATACAGTATATTCATCTATGAGGTGAGAGGGGGGGAGGGGGGGGGAGTACATACAGTATATTCATCTATGAGGTGAGAGGAGGGGGAGGGAGGGGGGAGGGAGGGGGGGGGGGAGGGGAGGGGGAGTACATACAGTATATTCATCTATGAGGTGAGAGGAGGGGGGGAGGGAGGGGGGGAGGGAGGGGGGAGTACATACAGTATATTCATCTATGAGGTGAGAGGAGGGGGGAGGGAGGGGGGAGTACATACAGTATATTCATCTATGAGGTGAGAGGAGGGGGGAGGGGGGGGGGGGAGTACATACAGTATATTCATCTATGAGGTGAGAGGAGGGGGGAGGGAGGGGGGAGTACATACAGTATATTCATCTATGAGGTGAGAGGAGGGGGGGGAGGGGAGGGGGGGAGGGAGGGGGGGAGTACATACAGTATATTCATCTAGAGGTGGAGGTGTCTAACTCTAACTGTCTGTGTCCTCTCTCTCTCCAGGTCCCTGGGAGGAGGAGGAGGAGGAGAGGGGGGTGGGGGGAGGAGGGGGTGGGGGAGGAGGAGGAGAGGGGGGGTGGGGGGGAGGAGGGGTGTGGGGAGGAGGAGGGGGAGGACGACGTGTCATGTGACTGCGGTCCCCAGGTCTCTGGCATGTGGGGTTCCCCAAGGATCAATCCTTGGCCCTCTTCTATTCAGTCTCTACATGCTTCCATTGGGACACATCATAAAAAATAACAAAAATTGCCTACCACAACTATGCGGATGACACTCAAATCTACATAGCCCTCTCACCGAACGACTATAGTCCCATTGACAATCTCTGTAATTACATTGAGCAAATAAATGCCTGGATGACACAAAACGTCCTCCAACTAAACAAGGACAAAATAGAGATAATTGTATTCGGTGCACCTGACAAAAGATCGAAAGTCAGTGCAAAACTTGATTCTCTCTCTCTTCAAACTAAAAAACAGGTCAGAAATCCGATCTAAACTTCAACAGCCACATAAACTCTAACTAAATCAGCCTACTATCACCTGAAAAACATAACAAGAATGTCCAAGCAAGACCTTGAAAAACTCAGCCATGCATTTGTTTCGGGTAGACTTAATTATTGTAATGGTCTACTAACAGGCCTATCTAAGGAGCTGGTCTACTAACAGGCCTATCTAAAG
>NC_137686.1:29174995-29179995 GCF_963989245.1 Nansenia antarctica
GAGGAGGAGGGGGGGAGGAGGAGGAGGAGGAGGAGGGGGAGGAGGGGGAGGAGGAGGAGATGGAGATGGAGGAGGAGGGGGATGATGATGTGGCTGCTCCCCAGGTGTCTGGCCAGAGGAACGTGCACCTGAACAGGGACTTCTTCCTGCGGCATGCGTCGGCGGCGCGGAGCGAGAGCTTCATCAACCTGCGGGAGGTGTGCAGCCGCTTCCGCCTGCCCCCGGGGGAGTACCTGCTGCTGCCCTCCACCTTCGACCCCAACCAGGACGGAGACTTCTGCCTCCGCGTGTTCTCTGAGAAGCAGGCCGACTTCCAGTCAGTTACTTCCTGTTTACATCTGGACTAACTACTAATCCTGTCTGTCTGTCTGCCTGTCTGCCTGTCTGTCTGCCTATCTGTCTGTCTGCCTGTCTGCCTGCCTGTTTGTCTGTCTGTCTGTCTGCCTGTCTGCCTGTCTGTCTGCCTGTCTGTCTGTCTGCCTGCCTGTCTGTCTGCCTGTCTGCCTGTCTGTCTGTCTGCCTGTCTGTCTGCCTGTCTGCCTGTCTGCCTGTCTGTCTGCCTGTCTGTCTGCCTGTCTGTCTGCCTGTCTGTCTGTGTGTCTGAGGAGGACGGTCTGTCTGTCTGCCTGTCTGCCTGTCTGTCTGAGGAGTACGGTCTGTCTGTCTGTCTGTCTGTTGCCTGTCTGTCTGTCTGTCTGTCTGCTTGTCTGTCTGTCTGAGGAGGACGGTCTGTCTGTCTGTCTGCCTGCCTGTCTGTCTGTCTGCCTGTCTGTCTGTGTGTCTGTCTGTCTGCCTGTCTGTCTGTATGCCTGCCTGTCTGAGGAGGATGGTCTGTCTGTCTGTCTGTCTGAGGAGTACGGTCTGCCTGTCTGTCTGCCTGTCTGTCTGTCTGTCTGAGGAGGACGGTCTGTCTGTCTGTCTGTCTGAGGAGTACGGTCTGTCTGTCTGTCTGTCTGTCTGAGGAGTACGGTCTGTCTGTCTGCCTGTCTGTCTGTCTGTCTGCCTGCATGTCTGTCTGTCTGTCTGAGGAGTACGGTCTGTCTGTCTGTCTGTCTGTCTGTCTGAGGAGTACGGTCTGTCTGTCTGCCTGCCTGCCTGCCTGTCTGTCCGCCTGTCTGCCCGCCTGTCTGCCTGTCTGTCTGTCTGCCTGTCTGTCTGCCTGCATGTCTGTCTGTCTGAAGGGGATGGTCTGACATCTGTCTGTCTGTCTGCCTGCCTGCATGTCTGTCTGTCTGCCTGCCTGCATGTTTGTCTGTCTGCTTGCCTGCATGCAGACAGAACACAACAAACTGTAAAACCATAGCTGCCATGTGCGGCGCTGTCTGCCTGTCTGTCTGCCTGACATCTGTCTGTGTGTTTCAGAGAGATGGAGGACCCTGTTGAGTGCAACGTTGAAGAGGTATGGTTTAAGTTGTTGTTTAAGCACAGAGTTGGTTTAATTAAACACAGAGTTGGTTTAAACACAGAGTTGTTTTATGCGTGTGTGTGTGTGTGTGTGTGTGTGTGTGTGTGTGTGTGTGTGTGTGTGTGTAGATAGAGATAGATGAAGATGACGTGGACGACAGGTTCAAGAGCCTCTTTGGACAGCTGGCAGGGGAGGTGAGAATCACCATGACGACTATCGCCATGACGACTATCACTCTATGTACATTAGATCAGATACGTGACCCTGTGTGGTCTCTGCTGGTTCAGCACAGTGAGATTTCCCTCCCCCTCTCTTTCTCCCCCCCTCCCTCCCTCCCTCCCTCCCTCCCTCTCTTTCTCCCCCCTCCCTCCCCCCTCTCCCTCCCTCCCTCTCTTTCTCCCCCCTCCCCCTCCCTCCCTGCTCTTTCTCCCCCCCTCCTCTCCCTCCCTCCCTCTCTTTCTCCCCCCTCCCCCTCCCTCTCCCCTCCCCCTCCCTCCCTCCCCCTCCCTCCTCCCTCCTCTCTTTCTCTCCCCCTCCCTCCCTCCCTCTCTTTCTCTCCCCCTCCCTCCCTCCCTCTCTTTCTCCCCCCCTCCCTCTCCCCCTCCCCCTCCCTCCCTCCTCTCTTTCTCCCCCCCTCCCTCTCCCCCTCCCCTCTTTCTCTCCCCCTCCCTCCTCTCTTTCTCTCCCTCTCCCCCCTCCCTCCCTCCCTCTCTTTCTCCCCCCCTCCCTCTCCCCCTCCCTCCCTCCCTCTCTTTCTCCCCCCCTCCCCCTCCCTCCTCCCCTCTCTTCTCCCCCCTGCCTCTCCCCCCTCAGGACAGTGAGATCTCTGCCTTCGAACTCAAGAAGATCCTCAACAAGGTCGTGACGAAACGTAAGTATTTATAAACTGTGTGTGTGTGTGTGTAACAGTGTGTGTGTGTAACAGTGTGTGTGGTATCAGTGTGTGTGTGTGTAACAGTGTGTGTGTGTGTGTGTGTAACAGTGTGTGTGTCTGTAACAGTGGTGTGTGTGTGTGTAACAGCGTGTGTGTGTGTGTGTGTAACAGTGTGTGTGTGTGTGTGTAACAGTGTGTGTGTGTGTGTAACAGTGTGTGTGTGTGTGTAACAGTGTGTGTGTGTGTGTGTGTGTAACAAAGTGTGTGTGTGTGTGTAACAGTGTGTGTGTGTGTAACAGTGTGTGTGTGTGTGTGTGTGTAACAGTGTGTGTGTGTGTGTGTAACAGTGTGTGTGTGTGTAACAGTGTGTGTGTGTGTGTAACAGTGTGTGTGTGTGTGTGTGTGTGTAACAGTGTGTGTGTGTGTGTAACAGTGTGTGTGTGTGTGTGTAACAGTGTGTGTGTGTAACAGTGTGTGTGTGTGTAACAGTGTGTGTGTGTGTGTATAACAGTGTGTGCGTGTGTAACAGTGTGTGTGTGTGTGTAACAGTGTGTGTAACAGTGTGTGTGTGTGTGTGTATAACAGTGTGTGTGTAACAGTGTGTGTGTGTGTAACAGTGTGTGTGTGTGTGTAACAGTGTGTGTATAACAGTGTGTGTGTGTGTGTGTGTAACAGTGTGGTGTGTGTGTGTGTGTGTGTGTGTGTGTGTGTGTGTGTGTAACAGTGTGTGTGTGTGTGTTGCAGGTCAGGACATCCAGACCAGCGGCTTCAGTCTGGAGACGTGTCGTAACATGATGAACCTGCTGGATGTATCCTACACACACACACACACACACACACTGTTACACACACACACCCCACACACACACACACACACCCCCCCCCCCCCCCCCCCCCCCCCCCCCACACACACACACACACACACCCCACACACACACACCCTCCCCACACACACACCCCTCACACAGACACACACACACACACACACACACCCCACACACACACACCCCACACTCACACACACACACACACACACACACACACACACACACCCCACACACACACACCCCACACTCACACACACACACACACCCCACACACCCCCCACCCACCCCCCCTAACACACACACACACACACACACACACACACACACACACACACACACACACACAGAGCAGCGGGAGGTGTTGTGTTCTTAACCCCGCCTCAGAAGGACGGTAGTGGGAAGCTGGGTCTGGTGGAGTTCAAGATCCTCTGGACCAAGATAGAGTCTTACCTGGTGAGTCCACCTGTCTACCTGTCTACCTGTCTACCTGTCTACCTGTCTACCTGTCCACCTGTCTACCTGTCTACCTGTCTACCTGTCTACCTGTCTACCTGTCCACCTGTCTACCTGTCTACCTGTCTACCTGTCTACCTGTCTACCTGTCTACCTGTCTACCTGTCCACCTGTCTACCTGTCTACCTGTCTACCTGTCTACCTGTCCACCTGTCTACCTGTCTACCTGTTCACCTGTCCACCTGTCCACCTGTCCACCTGTCTACCTGTCTACCTGTCTACCTGTCCACCTGTCTACCTGTCTATCTGTTTACCTGTTGACCTGTCCACCTGTCTACCTGTCTACCTGTCTTCCTGTCTACCTGTCTACCTGTCTACCTGTCTACCTGTTTACCTGTCTACCTCTATACCTGTCTACCTGTCTACCTGTCTACCTGTCTACCTGTCTACCTGCCTACCTGTCCACCTGTCTACCTGTCTACCTGCCTACCTGTTCACCTGTCCACCTGTCCACCTGTCCACCTGTCTACCTGTCTACCTGTCTACCTGTCTACCTCTATACCTGCCTACCTGTCTACCTGTCTACCTGTTTACCTGTCTACCTCTATACCTGTCTACCTGTCTACCTGTCTACCTGTCTACCTGTCTACCTGTCCACCTGTCTACCTGTCTACCTGTCCACCTGTCTACCTGTCTACCTGTCTACCTGTCTACCTGTCCACCTGTCTACCTGTCTACCTGTCTACCTGTCCACCTGTCTACCTGTCTACCTGTCCACCTGTCCACCTGTCTACCTGTCCACCTGTCTACCTGTCTATCTGTCTACCTGTTTACCTGTCTACCTGTCTACCTGCCTACCTGTCTACCTGTCTACCTGTCTACCTGTCTACCTGTCTACCTGTCCACCTGTCTACCTGTCCACCTGTCTACCTGTCTACCTGCCTACCTGTCTACCTGTCTACCTGTCTACCTGCCTACCTGTCTACCTGTCTACCTGTCTACCTGTCTACCTGTCTACCTGTCTACCTGTCCACCTGTCCACCTGTCCACCTGTCCACCTGTCTACCTGTCTACCTGGTTACCTGTCTACCTGTTTACCTGTCCACCTGTCTACCTGTCTACCTGTCCACCTGTCTACCTGTCCACCTGTCTACCTGTTTACCTGTCTACCTGGTTACCTGTCTACCTGTCTACCTGGTTACCTGTCCACCTGTCTACCTGTTTACCTGTCTACCTGGTTACCTGTCTACCTGTCTACCTGTCTACCTGTCTACCTGCCTACCTGTCTACCTGTCTACCTGTCTACCTGTTTACCTGTCTACCTGTCTACCTGTTTACCTGTCTACCTGGTTACCTGTCTACCTGGTTACCTGTCTACCTGTCTACCTGCCTACCTGTCTACCTGTCCACCTGTCTACCTGTCTACCTGCCTACTTGTCTA
>NC_137686.1:29189995-29194995 GCF_963989245.1 Nansenia antarctica
CTAACCCTGGCCAATTTTACGCAACAAGTAGACTCTGATGCAGCGGAGACAGGGTTGCCAGATTGGCTGGTTTTTGGTGGATTTAGACGTTTTTAGATTGATTAGGTTGGAAATTCTCAATCCCATCTGGCAACCCTTAGCGGAGAGTCTACAGATATGTTTACAGATATCACACTGCTGTGCACACCACACTTTGTTAAAATAAATAAAGCTTGTACTATTCTACTTATAATACATTCTACTGATGTAGTGTAGTCTACCATTTGGTTTTAGTTATAGGCTATTGCTCTCACTTGTTTGTACCTTTTGCTAAGTCAAGCATTTAGAATGTAGAGTGCATATTACGAAATTTCGCAACGTCAATAACGCATCGGCCTCTAAAAAACGCATTTTTAAAAAAAAAAATTTTACTCCGTTGCGAAAGGCCCCCCGCCGCCACCTTGCGGGGGGGCCCCGGGATTTTGCGCTACGCCACTGGGTGTTAGGTGTGTGTTGGGTGTTAGGTGTGTGTTGGGTGTTAGGCGTGTGTTGGGTGTTAGGTGTGTGTTGGGTGTTAGGTGTGTGTTGGGTGTTAGGCGTGTGTTGGGTGTTAGGTGTGTGTATGGTGTTAGGTGTGTGTTGGGTGTTAGGCGTGTGTTGGGTGTTAGGCGTGTGTTGGGTGTTAGGTGTGTGTTAGGTGTGTGTTGGGTGTTAGGCGTGTGTTGGGTGTTAGGTGTGTGTTGGGTGTTAGGTGTGTGTTAGGTGTGTGTATGGTGTTAGGTGTGTGTTGGGTGTTAGGCGTGTGTTGGGTGTGTGTATGGTGTTAGGTGTGTGTTGGGTGTTAGGCGTGTGTTGGGTGTTAGGCGTGTGTTGGGTGTTAGGTGTGTGTTGGGTGTTAGGTGTGTGTTGGGTGTTAGGCGTGTGTTGGGTGTTAGGTGTGTGTTGGGTGTTAGGTGTGTGTTGGGTGTTAGGTGTGTGTTGGGTGTTAGGTGTGTGTTGGGTGTTAGGTGTGTGTTGGGTGTTAGGTGTGTGTTGGGTGTTAGGTGTGTGTTGGGTGGTAGGTGTGTGTTGGGTGTTAGGCGTGTGTTGGGTGTTAGGCGTGTGTTGGGTGTTAGGTGTGTGTTGGGTGTTAGGCGTGTGTTGGGTGTTAGGTGTGTGTTGTGTGTTAGGCGTGTGTTGGGTGTTAGGTGTGTGTTGGGTGTTAGGCGTGTGTTGGGTGTTAGGTGTGTGTTAGGTGTGTGTTGGGTGTTAGGTGTGTGTTGGGTGTTAGGCGTGTGTTGGGTGTTAGGTGTGTGTTAGGTGTGTGTTGGGTGTTAGGTGTGTGTTGGGTGTTAGGTGTGTGTTGGGTGTTAGGCGTGTGTTGGGTGTTAGGCGTGTTGGGTGTTAGGCGTGTGTTGGGTGTTAGGCGTGTGTTGGGTGTTAGGTGTGTGTTAGGCGTGTGTTGGGTGTTAGGCGTGTGTTGGGTGTTAGGCGTGTGTTGGGTGGTAGGTGTGTGTTGGGTGTTAGGCGTGTGTTGGGTGTTAGGCGTGTGTTGGGTGTTAGGCGTGTGTTGGGTGTTAGGCGTGTGTTGGGTGGTAGGTGTGTGTTGGGTGTTAGGCGTGTGTTGGGTGTTAGGTGTGTGTTGGGTGTTAGGTGTGTGTTGGGTGTTAGGCGTGTGTTGGGTGTTAGGCGTGTGTTGGGTGTTAGGCGTGTGTTGGGTGTTAGGTGTGTGTTGGGTGTTAGGTGTGTGTTAGGTGTGTGTTGGGTGTTAGGTGTGTGTTGGGTGTTAGGCGTGTGTTGGGTGTTAGGCGTGTGTTGGGTGGTAGGTGTGTGTTGGGTGTTAGGCGTGTGTTGGGTGTTAGGCGTGTGTTGGGTGTTAGGTGTGTGTTGGGTGTTAGGTGTGTGTTAGGTGTGTGTTGGGTGTTAGGTGTGTGTTGGGTGTTAGGTGTGTGTTGGGTGTTAGGCGTGTGTTGGGTGTTAGGCGTGTGTTGGGTGTTAGGCGTGTGTTGGGTGTTAGGCGTGTGTTGGGTGTTAGGCGTGTGTTGGGTGTTAGGCGTGTGTTGGGTGTTAGGCGTGTGTTGGGTGTTAGGCGTGTGTTGGGTGGTAGGTGTGTGTTGGGTGTTAGGCGTGTGTTGGGTGTTAGGCGTGTGTTGGGTGTTAGGCGTGTGTTGGGTGTTAGGCGTGTGTTGGGTGTTAGGCGTGTGTTGGGTGTTAGGCGTGTGTTGGGTGTTAGGCGTGTGTTGGGTGTTAGGTGTGTGTATGGTGTTAGGTGTGTGTTGGGTGTTAGGCGTGTGTTGGGTGTTAGGCGTGTGTTGGGTGTTAGGTGTGTGTTGGGTGTTAGGCGTGTGTTGGGTGGTAGGCGTGTGTTGGGTGTTAGGTGTGTGTTGGGTGTTAGGTGTGTGTTGGGTGTTAGGTGTGTGTTGGGTGTTAGGCGTGTGTTGGGTGGTAGGTGTGTGTTGGGTGTTAGGCGTGTGTTGGGTGTTAGGCGTGTGTTGGGTGTTAGGCGTGTGTTGGGTGGTAGGCGTGTGTTGGGTGTTAGGCGTGTGTTGGGTGTTAGGCGTGTGTTGGGTGTTAGGTGTGTGTTGGGTGTTAGGTGTGTGTTGGGTGTTAGGCGTGTGTTGGGTGGTAGGTGTGTGTTGGGTGTTAGGCGTGTGTTGGGTGTTAGGTGTGTGTTGGGTGTTAGGCGTGTGTTGGGTGGTAGGTGTGTGTTGGGTGTTAGGCGTGTGTTGGGTGGTAGGTGTGTGTTGGGTGTTAGGCGTGTGTTGGGTGGTAGGTGTGTGTTGGGTGTTAGGCGTGTGTTGGGTGTTAGGCGTGTGTTGGGTGTTAGGTGAAAAGATGAGATCTCAGACTGGCTTACCTGTACGTCAGTTAAGTGGCAAAGGCCATAGTGAGGATGGCAAACTTTTTCTTTTTTTTCTCCTTTTGGGTTTTGTTCAATGCCATGCGATCTACCAACACTACCTTTGATCTACCAACACTACCTTTGATCTACCTTTGATCTACCAACACTACCTTTGATCTACCCACTACCTTTGATCTACCCACTACCTTTGATCTACCCACTACCTTTGATCTACCCACTACCTTTGATCTACCTTTGATCTACCAACACTACCTTTGATCTACCAACACTACCTTTGCGATCGACGTATTGGGCACACCTGGAATAAAGCGTCTGCTAAATGCCAAAAATGTAAATGTCAATGTCTGAACCGGTGTTTCTGTCTCCCTCTAGTGGTTGAACGTGGCTATGCTCTAGACGTCCCAGCCCCGCCCACTCAACCAGAAGCCCCACCCACTCAACCAGAAGCCCCACCCACTCAACCAAAAGCCCCACACGCCAACTGATGTTGATTTCCTGTTCAGTTATTTCCTAGACAGGGGGAGGGGGAGAGAGGAGAAGGGAGAGAGAGGTGGGGGGAGGGAGGGAGAGAGACGTAGGGGGAGGGAGAGAGAGGTAGGGGGAGGGAGAGAGAGGGGTAGGGGGAGGGAGAGAGAGGGTTAGGGAGAGGGAGAGAGAGGGTTAGGGAGAGGGAGAGAGAAGGGTAGGGGGAGGGAGGGAGAGGGTTAGGGGGAGGGAGAGAGAGGGGTAGAGGGGGAGGGAGCGGGACAGAGAGGGGGAGAGGGAGAAAGAGGGGTAGGGGGAGGGAGAGGGGTAGGGGGATGTGATGGTGATGGTATGGTGATGGTACAGGGTGTTTTAGAGAGTGTTTATTTCATTTTTCATTTATGGAGAGAGGAGAGGAGGAGAGAGAGGAAGAGAGAGGAGAGAGGGGGAGGAGAAGAGGAGGAGAGAGAGAGAGAGGAGGAAGAGAGGAGGAGAGAGAGGAAGAGAGAGGAGAGAGGGGGAGGAGAGAGAGAGAGGAGGAAGAGAGGAGGAGAGAGAGGAAGAGAGGAGAGAGAGGAGAGAGAGAGAGAGAGGGGAGGAGAGGAGGAAGAGAGGAGGAGAGAGAGGAAGAGAGGAGAGAGAGGGAGAGGCAGAGAGAGGGGAGGATGACCAAATAAATTCAGCTGTTTCACTTAGAGATTTAAACTGTTTTGTTTCCGACGAAAGCCTGAATGGTTTGAATAAAAAATAACGCTTCATTAACATGTGTTTGACTTCCTGAAAGGTTTCAGCAACGAACCAATGAGAAGGAAGCACAACAACATGTTGGAATTGTCTTTATTTCTTCTAAAACAAAGAAAGTAGACTAATGCAATTAGTCCAAAATGCAGCAGCGAGAGTTTTAACCAAAACAAGCAGACGAGCTCATATAACTCCTATTTTAGAGACTCTACACTGGCTTCCTGTTAAGTTCAGAATAGATCTCAAGATCCTTCTGCTTGTTTATAAAGCTCTCACTGGCACAGCACCAGAATATGTTCAAACCTTTTGTTAGCATATCAGCCCAATAGAGCTCTCAGGTCTTCTGCTAGCATATCAGCTCAATAGAGCTCTCAGGTCTTCTACTAGCATATCAGCCCAATAGAGCTCTCAGGTCTTCTGCTAGCATATCAGCCCAATAGAGCTCTCAGGTCTTCTTCTAGCATATCAGCCCAATAGAGCTCTCAGGTCTTCTGCTAGCATATCAGCCCAATAGAGCTCTCAGGTCTTCTGCTAGCATATCAGCCCAATAGAGCTCTCAGGTCTTCTGCTAGCATATCAGCCCAATAGAGCTCTCAGGTCTTCTGCTAGCATATCAGCCCAATAGAGCTCTCAGGTCTTCTGATGCTGGTTTTCTCTGTGTACCACATGTACAAAAGAAGAGATTTGGTGAGGCTGCATTCTCATGTTATGCACCCAGATTGTGTCTCACTGCCAGTTTACATTAGGGATGCAACCTCAGCACATATGTTCAAGTCAAGACTAAAAACCCATCTTTTTAATATTGCCTTTAAATAACTAAATAATTAAATTATGGTTATATAATGATTGGAGAACTTTGAGCTGCAAAGCGCTGTACAAATAAAGTTATTACAGGAATGAGCATCTTGGTCACACACACACAGTCAGGGTGCATTGTGGGTGTTCTGGTGCGCGTACTCCTCGGCCCAGCGGA
>NC_137686.1:29199995-29207495 GCF_963989245.1 Nansenia antarctica
TGGCCTAACCCTGGTCTAACCCTGGCCTAACCCTGGTCTAACCCTGGCCTAACCCTGGCCTAACCCTGGTCTAACCCTGGTCCTAGCCCTGGTCCTAACCCTGGTCTAACCCTGGCCTAACCCTGGTCTAACCCTGGTCTAACCCTGGTCCTAACCCTGGTCCTAGCCCTGGTCCTAACCCTGGCCTAACCCTGGCCTAACCCTGGTCTAACCCTGGCCTAACCCTGGTCTAACCCTGGTCTAACCCTGGCCTAACCCTGGTCTAACCCTGGCCTAACCCTGGTCTAACCCTGGTCTAACCCTGGCCTAACCCTGGCCTAACCCTGGTCCTAACCCTGGTCCTAGCCCTGGGCCTAACCTTGGCCTAACCCTGGCCTAACCCAGGTCTAACCCTGGTCTAACCCTGGCCTAACCCTGGTCTAACCCTGGTCTAACCCTGGTCTAACCCTGGCCTAACCCTGGTCTAACCCTGGTCTAACCATGGCCTAACCCTGGTCCTAACCCTGGCCTAGCCCTGGTCTAACCCTGGTCTAACCCTGGTCTAACCCTGGCCTAACCCTGGTCCTAGCCCTGGTCTAACCCTGGTCTAGCCCTGGTCCTAACCCTGGTCCTAACCCTGGCCTAGCCCTGGTCTAACCCTGGTCTAACCCTGGTCTAACCCTGGTCCTAACCCTGGTCCTAGCCCTGGTCCTAACCCTGGCCTAACCCTGGCCTAACCCTGGTCTAACCCTGGTCTAACCCTGGTCTAACCCTGGTCCTAGCCCTGGTCCTAACCCTGGCCTAACCCTGGCCTAACCCTGGTCTAACCCTGGTCTAACCCTGGTCTAACCCTGGTCCTAGCCCTGGCCTAACCCTGGTCCTAGCCCTGGTCTAACCCTGGTCTAACCCTGGTCTAACCCTGGCCTAACCCTGGTCTAACCCTGGCCTAACCCTGGCCTAACCCTGGTCTAACCCTGGCCTAACCCTGGCCTAACCCTGGTCCTAACCCTGGCCTAGCCCTGGTCTAACCCTGGTCTAACCCTGGCCTAACCCTGGTCCTAGCCCTGGTCTAACCCTGGTCTAACCCTGGTCTAACCCTGGCCTAACCCTGGCCTAACCCTGGTCTAACCCTGGTCTAACCCTGGTCTAACCCAGGTCTAACCCTGGTCTAACCCTGGCCTAACCCTGGTCTAACCCTGGTCTAACCGTTTTGTTTTATGTTGTATTTGTTGTAAGTCGCTTTGGATAAAAATGGTAAATGTAACATATCAATCAATGACTGTAGTCAATATTGACCATCTCTGCTTAAACCAGGGGTTAGAGGCTAGGGGTTAGGGGTTAGAGGCTAGGGGTTAGAGGTTAGAGGTTAGGGGTTAGAGGTTAGAGGTTAGAGGCTAGGGGTTAGAGGTTAGAGGCTAGGGGTTAGGGGTTAGAGGTTAGAGGCTAGGGGTTAGAGGTTAGGGGTTAGAGGTTAGAGGTTAGGGGTTAGAGGTTAGAGGTTAGAGGTTAGAGGCTAGGGGTTAGAGGGTAGAGGTTAGAGGTTAGAGGTTAGAGGTTAGAGGTTAGAGGTTAGAGGCTAGGGGTTAGAGGTTAGAGGTTAGAGGTTAGAGGTTAGAGGCTAGGGGTTAGGGGTTAGAGGTTAGAGGCTAGGGGTTAGAGGTAAATGGTTAACAGACTGACGTATATAGCTCCTTATTCCAAAGCGCTTTACAACGGCCTCTCATTCACCCGTTCACACACCAGTGGCGGCAAGGCGCCGGCCCGCTCACTGGGAGCAATTTGGGGTTCAGTGTCTTCGACATGTGGCCAGCCGGGGTTCGAACCGCCGATCTGCCAACCTTGCGATCATTAGACGGCGGGTCTACCTCCTGAGACACAGCCGCCCCTAGAGGTCAGAGGTCAGGTCACCTCGTCGATGGTTCTGAGTCCAGGGATGCGTTTGGCCTGCTCCAGAGGAACCTCCTGGACGAAGACTTCCTGGTTTGCTCTGATCACTTCCTGTATACTACGCTCTACTTCCTGTAGCTGGGACACGCTCAACAGCCCCTGGGAGGAGAGGAGGAGAGGAGAGGAGAGAGGGAGGAGGAGAAGGAGGAGAGGAGGAGGAGGAGGAAGAGAGGAGGAGGAGGAGGAGGAGGAGGAGAGGAGAGAGGGAGGAGGAGAGGAGGAGGAGGAGGAAGAGAGGAGGAGGAGGAGGAGGAGGAGAGAGGGAGGAGGAGGAGGAGGAAGAGGAGGAGAGGAGGAGGAGAGGAAGAGGAGGAGAAGAGGAGGAGGAAGAAGTTGATTAAACTAAATGTTTTCCTACGACACACACACACACACACACACACACACACACACCTTGAGGCTGAAGTCGAAGCGCAGGTGGTGGGGGGAGACGTGAGAGCCTCTCTGCTGCACCGTGGCGCCCAGCTGCCGACGCAGGACGAAGTTCAACACGTGGGTGGCTGTGTGGTTCACCATGAGACTCAGCCTCTGGGCCTGCACACACACACACACACACACACACACACACACACACACACGTGGCTGTGTGGTTCAATCTCTGGGCCTGGGGACCACACAGACACACACACACACACACACACACACTTCATACAATCATACACACACACACACACACACACACACACACACACACTTCACACACACACACACACACACACACACGCACACACAGGTTCTCGATGCGGTGTGAGTGAGGGTGTGTTGTGTTTACCTGGTCCAGGTGTAGCTGCACCTGGTCACCCACCCTCAGCCCCTCTGTAGAGATCACCTGATGGACCACGTACCCCCCCACCTTCTGCACCCCCTCCACGGGGTAGAGGACATCCTACACACACACACACACACACACACACAGATAGTTATACACACACACACCATGCGCTGGCCCCTGGGCTGCCCCCCATCACCTCTGCTCTTTGCTCTGGCCACTGGGCCAGTAAGGGGGCCAGAGGGAGCAGGTGGTTGCTATGGCAGCAGGTGGTTGCTATGGCAGCACCGAGGTGGTTGCTATGGCAGCACCGAGGAGGGTTAAGCATTCAGTCGAAAATATCACATCAAATAATACTGGAGATACAATTATGATTCATTACTTGTTTGTTTCATTATAACCCTAATGCACCTCTAAGGATCATTAGGTTAAGTTAAACACACACACACACACACACACACACACACACACGCACGCACGCACGCACGCACGCACACGCACACCTACACCTACCTGTAGTCCGTGCCTGGTGAGGTATCCCTGATCATGTGACTGGCCTCCCTGCGTGGCGTAGAAACAGGTGGCGTCCAGAACCACTCCACACCTCTGCCCTGGCCCCACCCCCTCCACCAGACGCTGGCCCCGCCCCTGTCCTGGCCCTGCCCCCTCCACCAGACGCTGGCCCCGCCCCTGTCCTGGCCCCGCCTCCTCCACCAGACGCTGGCCCCGCCCCTGTCCTGGCCCCGCCTCCTCCACCAGACCCTGGCCACACCCCTGTCCTGGCCCTGCCCCCTCCACCAGACCCTGGCCCCGCCCCTGTCCTGGCCCCGCCTCCTCCACCAGACCCTGGCCACACCCCTGTCCTGGCCCTGCCCCCTCCACCAGACCCTGGCCCCGCCCCTGTCCTGGCCCCGCCTCCTCCACCAGACCCTGGCCCCGCCCCTGTCCTGGCCCTGCCCCCTCCACCAGACCCTGGCCCCGCCCCTGTCCTGGCCCCGCCTCCTCCACCAGACCCTGGCCCCGCCCCTGTCCTGGCCCCGCCCCCTCCACCAGACCCTGGCCACACCCCTGTCCTGGCCCCGCCCCCTCCACCAGACCCTGGCCCCGCCCCTGTCCTGGCCCTGCCCCCTCCACCAGACCCTGGCCACACCCCTGTCCTGGCCCCACCTCCTCCACCAGACCCTGGCCCCGCCCCTGTCCTGGCCCCGCCCCCTCCACCAGACGCTGGCCACACCCCTGTCCTGGCCCCGCCCCCTCCACCAGACCCTGGCCCCGCCCCTGTCCTGGCCCCGCCTCCTCCACCAGGAGGGCCAGCACTCTGGCCTTACAAGGAGCAAACTCTGGAGGAGGAGGAGAGAGAGAGAGAGAGAGAGAGAGAGAGAGGGAGTGAGAGAAAGGGAGGAGAAGGAGAGGGAGGAGAGAGAGAGAGAGAGGGAGTGAGAGAAAGGGAGGAGAAGGAGAGGGAGGAGAGAGACAGGGAGAGTCTGTAACGCCACTAGGTCATGTTGGGAGCGTACCGTATTTGCCGTGGGGTCCGAGGCGGTAGCTGTATTTGGGGGAGTCGTCGGTGTGGGGGACCCCTCTGGCCTGGAGCTCAGCCAGGGTGTGGAGGCTCAGGGGGGCCGGGGGGGCGTCTCCCCCCTCACACACCTGGGCCTGGGACCTCACCTGGGGAGGGGGCGGAGTTAATAATAATAATAATAATAATAATAATAATATCTTAGATTTATATAGCACCTTTCAAGAAACCCAATGACGCTTTACAAATGTACAGAAAGACTGTCACAGACAAAAACAGAAAACAGATATAATGCCAAAGGCCTTCGTGAACAGGTGGGTTTCAAGGGCTGATTTGAAGGTGTCCAGGGTAGGTAGGGGTGTTGAAGGTGTCCAGGGTAGGTAGGGGTGTTGAAGGTGTCCAGGGTAGGTAGGGGTGTTGAAGGTGTCCAGGGTAGGGGTGTTGAAGGTGTCCAGGGTAGGTAGGGGTGTTGAAGGTGTCCAGGGTAGGTAGGCGTGTTGAAGGTGTCCAGGGTAGGTAGGGGTGTTGAAGGTGTCCAGGGTAGGTAGGGGCGTTGAAGGTGTCAGGGTAGGGGGGGGGGGGGTGTTGCGGATCACTGTGGGGAGAGAGTTCCAGAGGGTGGGGGGCGCCCACACTGAAGGCTCTGTCCCCAAAGGTCCGTAGGTTGGTGCCGGGGGGGGGGAAAGCAGACCCAATGTCTGAGGACCGCAGGTTCCAGGAGGGTCATGTTGGCGGAGGAGGTCAGATAGTTGAGGGGCACGGGCATGGAGGGACTTGTAGGTGAGGAGGAGGATTTTGTACAGGATGTGGGACTTGACCGGAAGCCGGTGGAGGTGGATGAGGGTGGGCGTGATGTGCTGCCAGGGCTTGGTGTGGGTGAGAACCCTGGCAGCTGAGTTCTGCACATACTGGAGCCTGTCCAGGGCTTTGCTGGGTACCTGAACATACTGGAGCCTGTCCAGGGCTTTGCTGGGTACCTGAACATACTGGAGCCTGTCCAGGGCTTTGCTGGGAACCCTGAACATACTGGAGCCTGTCCAGGGCTTTGCTGGGAACCCCGAACATACTGGAGCCTGTCCAGGGCTTTGCTGGGTACCTGAACATACTGGAGTCTGTCCAGGGCTTTGCTGGGTATCTGAACATACTGGAGCCTGTCCAGGGCTTTGCTGGGTACCTGAACATACTGGAGTCTGTCCAGGGCTTTGCTGGGAACCCCGAACATACTGGAGCCTGTCCAGGGCTTTGCTGGGTACATGGACTCCATTGCAGCAGTCCAGGCAGGAGGTGACCAAGGCATGGACCAGGGTTTCGGCTACAGAGTGTGACGGTCAGAGTCTAGCGATGTGTTTGAGGTGGAAGAAGGCAGATTCAGTGACGGATTTGATGTGTGACTGGAAGGAGAGGGTGGAGTCAAGGACGACGCCCAGGTTGGAGACTTTGGGAGATGAGGAGATGGAGCAGCCGTCAAACCTGGAGGAGAAAGTCACCAACCTTGAGCAATGAGTTCTGTTTTTTTGCTGTTGAGTTTCAGTAGGTTAGATCACATCACATGCGGGATGACCTGGCCTGGAAGGACAACACAAAAGGCACCATCAAGAGGGCACAACAGCGGCTATACACCCTGAGATGCCTCAGGAAAGAACACAACAAGCAGGAGATACTGGTGGCCTTCTACCACGGCGCAGTGGAGAGCATCCTCACCTACGGCATCTGCAACTGGTTCCACAGCTGCACAACAGCGGAGAGAAACGCGCTACAGAGAGTCGTGAGAACAGCACAGAAGATCACCGGCGCCCCCCTCCCCTCTCTGGAGGAGCTGTACAACACACGCTGTCTCAGGAAGGCCTCAAAGATCTCCAGGGACCCGACCCACCCTGGGCACGTACACTTTGTCAGGCTGCCCTCGAACAGGAGGTACAGGACCCCGGCCGCTAAGACAAACAGACTGAAGAACTGCTTCTACCACATGGCCGTCAAGGCCCTGAACACAGAAAAGGCCTAAGTTCTGGGCCCAGGACAGTCCGGACGGATTGTATGGCAGCTAGTGCTGAGGCACAAACATGTACATTTTCAAGCCTGCAAACTGTGACACTTTAAAATAACGTGAAAAAAATACTTTTGTGCAATATGACAACCCTAGTTGACTATCTGTGCAGTATAGTACAGTGGATTGTGTACATAGCCTTTATTGATGTAAACCAGCTCCTTACCTTCTTGTGATTTTATGCTTTTATGCTTTTTCAAAAAAAAAAAAAAAAATCCCTTTCCTAACACCAGGGGAGCCACCCCTCCTAAATTTCGTTGTTTGGTACCTGTACTGTAGCAATGACAAATAAAGTCAATTCCATTCCATTCCATTCCATTCCAGATAGATGCAGGACACCCAGGTTTTTATTTTAAGCAGGCAGTTGACAAGAGACTAAGGGGGGAGCTGGGAGGATGGAGTGGAGCTGAGACGGATATCTGTGTCGTCAGCGTAGCAGTGGAGGTTGAGGCCGTGGTCGCGGAGGATCTGGCCCAGGGGAAGCATGTAGATGGTGAACAGGAGGAGGTCCGAGCACAGAGCCTTGAGGCACGCCTTGGTTGACTGGGGCTGGGGGGGGAACTGGAGCCTTTGATGGGTGACAAAGTGGTTCAGTTGGAGAGGCAGGGCTGGAACCAGGAGAGGGCTGCGTTGGCGATGCCGAGGAGGGCGGAGAGGCAGTGGAGGAGGACGGTGCTGATGTGGCCAGAGTCAGAGGAGATGAGGGTAGTAGATGTCTCAGGAGGGTCAGGGTTAAAGGTCAGGAGACTCAGGGCTAGGGTTAGGGTTAGGGTCTCCGTGCTGTGGTGAGTTCTGAAGCCGGACTGGAGGGTTTCATTGAGCTCATCATCTAATTAAGCCTTTTAAGATGTTTTTCCTCTCCCTCCCCTCTCCTCCCATCCCATCCCCCTCTCTCTCTCCTCCCTTCCCCCTCCCCTCTCCTCTCCTCCCTTCCCCCTCTCCTCTCCTCCTTCCCCCTCTCCTCTCCTCCCTTCCCCCTCTCCTCTCCTCCCATCCCCCCTCTCCCTCTCCCTCCCATCCCCCTCTCCTCTCCTCCCTTCTCCCTCCCCTCTCCCTCCCCTCTCCTCCCATCCCCCTCCCCTCTCCCTCCCTTCCCCTCTCCTCTCCTCCTCTCTCACCTGTTCTTGGAGGTGTTGCAGGGCGTCCAGGTCCAGGCTCCGCCCCCTCTCCTCCAGCATCAGGCTGATCAGGTCCAGAGGGAAACCCAGGTCCCGATGCAGAGACCAGGCACATGGGCTACAC
>NC_137686.1:29211329-29216329 GCF_963989245.1 Nansenia antarctica
CACTGTGTCTCCTGAGACATCTACTACCCCCCAGCACTGTGTCTCCTGAGACATCTACTACCCCCCAGCACTGTGTCTCCTGAGACATCTACTACCCCCAGCACTGTGTCTCCTGAGACACCTACTACCCCCTCTACTGTGTCTCCTGAGACATCTACTACCCCCCAGCACTGTGTCTCCTGAGACACCTACTACCCCTCTACTGTGTCTCCTGAGACACCTACTACCCCCCAGTACTGTGTCTCCTGAGACATCTACTACCCCCCAGCACTGTGTCTCCTGAGACATCTACTACCCCCACAGCACTGTGTCTCCTGAGACATCTACTACCCCCCAGCACTGTGTCCCCTGAGACATCTACTACCCCCCAGCACTGTGTCTCCTGAGACATCTACTACCCCCAGCACTGTGTCTCCTGAGACATCTACTACCCCCCAGCACTGCTCCTCCTGAGACATCTACTACCCCCAGCACTGTGTCTCCTGTAGGGATGGGACGATTATCGTGTTTATCGTTAATCGCGATAAAAACACCCGCGATAACTTTATCGTGGAGAATTTTAATTAGTTGAATAATCGTCATAATCGTTTTTTTTTTTTTTTTTTTTTTTTTATTATTATTTTTAAATGACTGGACTTTTTAAATAGGCACTACATTTTATAAACACTGCTTTGTCTGTCTGTTTTTATTGTATGTATTAATGTATGTGACCTATGTGCGTTTTTTTTTTTTGGGGTTAATATTTTTATTGAGTTTCACAGAGACATGTACACAACAGGACATAACAACAACAACTAGTATCCGTGGGGGAGGTTATTGTCCCATTAATAGTAGAAAACTAGTTTTGCACTTTGTTATGCAGTACATTGTCCATAAACAGAAAATGTTTAAAAACGAAACAAAAACAAAAAAACAGTGGGGGAGGAGGCAATGTCACATATCAGAAATAAACAGAAAAGAAAATGACACAACAAATGCCATAATATATGATATGGGGGGGATCACCCCCATCGGAGACAGCATCCATGTCTTACAGTCCTAAACACAGCGGCAGCACAACACCAGCACAGTAAATAATATTGTGACCCATACATTGTAGATCTGTTACACATTAGTCTTGTGTACTTTCTTGAGTGTAATCCACCAAACCTTTCATTACAATGGCAGCCAGTCTGGTACTAATATAATCTAAGAACGGAGACCAAATCTTATAGAATGTCTTTATCTTACACTTAGACCTATATGTCAGATATTCCATAGGAATCATATCAAAAATTACCTTGTACCATCCAGCTATTGTAGGCGGTTTGCAGTCTATCCATTTCAGCAATATATTTTTCCTTGCACAAAAAGTGAGGATACACAGAAGTCTTTTGGAATGCATACTTTTAAGTTGTTTGTCTGGCAACCCAAACAATAGACACATGGGGTCCTTATCCAATGTAACATCTAGAATTAGATGAATTTTATCCACTATACCTTTCCAGTAATCATCTATATATCTACAAGTCCAAACACAATGAACAAAGCTCCCAACCTCGGTAATACACTTTGTACACATTTCCGATTTGTTATGATCCATTTTATGTCTAAGTTGGGGAGTAATCTGCAAACGTTGTAGTAGTCTAAATTGCGTTTCCTTCGTCCTATTACAGATTGAGATGTCGTTTGCCGATTGCCATATTAGTGACCAAGTTGCTTCATCAGTATTAATGTTCAGGTCATTATTCCAGTCTTTGGGCGTAAATGCAGGTTTGCCTTTATCATATTTTGAAAGTGCTCTATACCCAAGCCCCAGAATGCCTCTCGTCTTTCCAGCAGAGACTATCTCCTCCAGCGGAGAGGGTTGGTGACAGAGGCCAGTGTCTTTTTGGCTATTTAAAAAACTTCGTATCTGAAGGTATCTGAAAAACTCATTTCGTGGTAGGTCATATTTCTTACATAATTGGTCAAATGAAAGTAGTATTTCCGTATCATATAAATGTCCGATAGTAACCATCCCTTTGCTGTCCCACCGCTTGAAACCCCTATCCGTGGCACCAGGGGAGAAGTCTATGTTGCCCCAAACTGGCGAGAGGGAGGATGTCATAATCGTATGTTATAAATAAATAGTAATATAATTGAGATTTCTCACATGAGCCGCGCGCGAATATCCTCACAGAAATGTGTCTCGCGTGATTGTTCAGCCTGCATGGGTAACGTGACTGTCAAGTCAGCCTTGTCAGTCAGTCACTAACGTATGCTAGCCTTCTCACCATGGCTGCATCGGCCCCGTGTCCATTGCCTCACCTTTCCAGGGTTGCCCGCAGGCTTCTATGCATACCTGCAACTAGTGTTCCTTCAGAGAGAGTGTTTAGTGCCAGTGGGCACATTTTAGTGCCAGTGGGCACATACTCACACCTCTCCGAAAAAGTGAACATGTTGACATTTTTGCACTTTAACCTATCTTGAAGCTTTCAAGTCTCTAAGCCACAAGGCTAGCACTCAGTTTGATGACAGAAAAGTGTCAGTGTTCAAGTTTTGTTTGACAGTATTTTTTTCCTTTATTTATGCAGTGATACCTTATAATTTATCATTACCTTATTTAAGATTTTATTAAAGATTTTGATTTTTGTCAAGATGTTTTTAAAATGATGTTAATGTTATTAACATGATTCAATAAAAATACAACAAAATCTAAGTTAAAGTGATTACAGTGTGTTTTATTGGCATTCTAAAAAAATTTTTTTTTTTTTTTTTTTTTTTAATTCTCGCGATAATATCGTGGATCGCGATTATTTTGCCCACGATAATCGTGACATGACATTTTCTAATCGTCCCACCCTGAGACATCTACTACCCCCCAGCACTGTGTCTCCTGAGACATCTACTACCCCCCAGCACTGTGTCTCCTGAGACATCTACTACCCCCCAGCACTGTGTCTCCTGAGACATCTACTACCCCCCAGCACTGTGTCTCCTGAGACATCTACTACCCCCCAGCACTGCTCCTCCTGAGACATCTA
The DNA here is from genome assembly GCF_963989245.1 of Nansenia antarctica. NCBI lineage: Eukaryota > Metazoa > Chordata > Actinopteri > Argentiniformes > Microstomatidae > Nansenia > Nansenia antarctica. The sequence goes on from NC_137686.1 coordinate 29,214,335, forward strand.
CTACCCCCCAGCACTGCTCCTCCTGAGACATCTACTACCCCCCAGCACTGTGTCTCCTGAGACATCTACTACCCCCCAGCACTGTGTCTCCTGAGACATCTACTACCCCCCAGCACTGTGTCTCCTGAGACATCTACTACCCCCCAGCACTGTGTCTCCTGAGACACCTACTACCCCCAGCACTGTGTCTCCTGAGACACCTACTACCCCCCAGCACTGTGTCTCCTGAGACATCTACTACCCCCCAGCACTGTGTCTCCTGAGACATCTACTACCCCCCAGCACTGTGTCTCCTGAAACATCTACTACCCCCCAGCACTGTGTCTCCTGAGACATCTACTACCCCCCAGCACTGTGTCTCCTGAGACATCTACTACCCCCCAGCACTGTGTCTCCTGAGACATCTACTACCCCCCTGCACTGTGTCTCCTGAGACATCTACTACCCCCCTGCACTGTGTCTCCTGAGACATCTACTACCCCCCAGCACTGTGTCTCCTGAAACATCTACTACCCCCCAGCACTGTGTCTCCTGAGACATCTACTACCCCCCAGCACTGTGTCTCCTGAGACATCTACTACCCCCCTGCACTGTGTCTCCTGAGACATCTACTACCCCCCTGCACTGTCTCCTGAAACATCTACTACCCCCCAGCACTGTGTCTCCTGAGACATCTACTACCCCCCTGCACTGTCTCCTGAAACATCTACTACCCCCCAGCACTGTGTCTCCTGAGACATCTACTACCCCCCAGCACTGTGTCTCCTGAGACATCTACTACCCCCCAGCACTGTGTCTCCTGAGACACCTACTACCCCCCAGCACTGTGTCTCCTGAGACACCTACTACCCCCAGCACTGTGTCTCCTGAGACACCTACTACCCCCCAGCACTGTGTCTCCTGAGACATCTACTACCCCCCAGCACTGTGTCTCCTGAGACACCTACTACCCCCCAGCACTGTGTCTCCTGAGACATCTACTACCCCCCAGCACTGTGTCTCCTGAGACATCTACTACCCCCCTGCACTGTGTCTCCTGAGACATCTACTACCCCCCTGCACTGTCTCCTGAAACATCTACTACCCCCCAGCACTGTGTCTCCTGAGACATCTACTACCCCCCTGCACTGTCTCCTGAAACATCTACTACCCCCCAGCACTGTGTCTCCTGAGACATCTACTACCCCCCAGCACTGTGTCTCCTGAGACATCTACTACCCCCCAGCACTGTGTCTCCTGAGACACCTACTACCCCCAGCACTGTGTCTCCTGAGACACCTACTACCCCCCAGCACTGTGTCTCCTGAGACATCTACTACCCCCCAGCACTGTGTCTCCTGAGACATCTACTACCCCCCAGCACTGTGTCTCCTGAGACACCTACTACCCCCCAGCACTGTGTCTCCTGAGACATCTACTACCCCCCAGCACTGTGTCTCCTGAGACATCTACTACCCCCCAGCACTGTGTCTCCTGAGACACCTACTACCCCCCAGCACTGTGTCTCCTGAGACATCTACTACCCCCCAGCACTGTGTCTCCTGAGACATCTACTACCCCCCAGCACTGTGTCTCCTGAGACACCTACTACCCCCCAGCACTGTGTCTCCTGAGACATCCACTACCCCCCAGCACTGTGTCTCCTGAAACATCTACTACCCCCCTGTACTGTGTCTCCTGAGACATCTACTACCCCCCAGCACTGTGTCTCCTGAGACATCTACTACCCCCCTGTACTGTGTCTCCTGAGACATCTACTACCCCCCAGCACTGTGTCTCCTGAGACATCTACTACCCCCCTGTACTGTGTCTCCTGAGACATCTACTACCCCCCAGCACTGCGTCTCCTGAGACATCTACTACCCCCCAGCACTGTGTCTCCTGAGACATCTACTACCCCCCAGCACTGCTCCTCCTGAGACATCTACTACCCCCAGCACTGTGTCTCCTGAGACATCTACTACCCTCCCAGCACTGCTCCTCCTGAGACATCTA
>NC_137686.1:29221329-29243829 GCF_963989245.1 Nansenia antarctica
TGCGCTTTGCCTTCAGAGATTTTACATCAAGCTCTAACAAGACCTCTGCTAAATATTACGTAAACACACTATTGAGGAGAAGACGGGGACAACCTCAAACTATAACAGACGCTTGTCAAGGAAGCACCCCGAAAAGTAAGTAAGATGCAATACGTCAGGTTATGTCATAACGTTGTAGCTCGCTTAGCCAGCCCATCATTGTGTCTGTAGCTAGCTGACTGATTAAACATGTCCCGATGTTCAGATTGCGATAAAAACGGCAGTGCTGGTGCGGTCCCCTTTTGCATATCAAAGCTTGCTTGGCGAGCAAACAGGGAGAAAAGTTAGGAACAATAAACAATCATGTTTACTTTCCATCTATTTCAGCTTGTTTAGAAATAGTTTGGCCGGTTTAATTGAAGCTAGAGATTCTAAAAACACCCGCTACTGACACACTGATGGGTTGGCTAGCTGGATGGTTATGTTTAGCTAGCTGGTCAGCTGGCTGGTTGGCTGGTTAGATAGCTGGTTGGCTGGCTGACTGGTTGGTTGGCTAGATGGCTGGTTGGCTGGCTGGCTAGTTGACTGGTTGGCTAGATGGCTGGTTGGTTGGCTAGCTGACTGGCTGGCTGCTCACAGACTCGTGACTCGGACTCAAGATTAAGGGACTCGACTACAACACTGGTGTGTATACATGCCTGTGTGTGTGTGTGTGTGTGTGCGTGTGCGTGTGTGTGTGTGTGTGTGTACCCCAGGCTGAGCCAGATGTCTCGTGTCTCCAGGTCGGCAGGGAGACCAGAGGGGGCGTGGCCAGAGAAGTACGACACGTAGAGGCGCCGGGGCGGGATGCCATGCTGCTCCGTCAGAAACCTCCACGCCATCTCACACGCCTGCTCCTACACACACACACACGCACACGCACACAGTGTCAGTCATCCACTCAGTCAGTCAGCTAGTCAGACAGTCAGTCAGACAATCAGTCAGTCAGACAGCCAGACAGTCAGTCAGTCAACCACACAGCCAGTCAGTCAGCCAGTCAGTCAGTCAGTCAGTCAGTCAACCACACAGTCAGTCACCCACCCAGTCAGTCAGTCAGCCAGTCAGTCAGGCAGCCAGTCAGTCAGTCAGTCAGTCAGTCAGACAATCAGTCAGTCAGACAGTCAGTCAGTCAGTCAGTCAGACAGTCAGTCAGTCAGCCAGTCAGTCAGACAGTCAGTCAGTCAGTCAGTCAGTCAGTCAGTCAACCACACAGTCAGTCACCCACCCAGTCAGTCAGTCAGTCAGTCAGTCAGCCAGTCACCCACCCAGCCAGTCAGTCAGTCAGTCAGCCAGCCAGCCAGTCAGCCAGCCAGTCAGCCAGTCAGTCACCCACCCACCCAGTCAGTCAGTCAGTCAGTCAGTCACCCACCCACCCAGCCAGCCAGCCAGCCAGCCAGCCAGTCAGTCAGTCAGTCAGTCACCCAACCAGCCAGTCAGTCAGTTCCCTGTGCGTACCTTGAAGTAGTCTCCAAAGGACCAGTTCCCCAGCATCTCAAAGAAGGTGTGGTGTGTGAGGTCGCGGCCCACGTCCTCCAGGTCGTTGTGCTTCCCGCCTGCCCTCACACACTTCTGGCTGTTGACCACGCGCCTGTACCCCGCCATCTCACTACGGGGGTCCGCCGTGCCCAGCAAGATGGGCTTGAACTAAGGGGGGGGGGGGGGGGGGGGGGGGGGGGCAGATGTCAGAAGCCTAATTCTCCCCAGACAGATTCAGCTGCCGACTGCTGGTGAAAGGAGTTATCCAATCAGCAGAGAGGAGAGAGATAAAGAGAGAGAGAAGAGAGATATAAAGAGAGAGAGAGGAGAGATATAAAGAGAGAGAGAGGAGAGATATAAAGAGAGAGAGAGGAGCGAGATAAAGAGAGAGAGGAGAGAGATAAAGAGAGAGAGAAGAGAGATAAAGAGAGAGAGGGGTGGGGGGGGAAGCTACCCACTGCTGTCATAATATAATAATAATATAATATAATATAATAATATAATATAATAATAATATAATATAATATAATATAATAATGTAATATAATATTATATTATATTATATTATATTATAATATCTGCCATTTAGCTGACGCTTTTATCCAAAGCGACTTACATTGCAGTGAGTGTACGTTTCAGTATATACGGTCCCAGCGGGAAGCAAACCAACAACCAAAGCGTCGTGCTCTACCAGCTGAGCCACAGAGGACCACAGAGGAACACAGAGGACCACAGAGGAACACAGAGGACCACAGAGGACCACAGAGGACCACAGAGGACCACAGAGGACCACAGAGGACCACAGAGGAACACAGAGGAACACAGAGGACCACAGAGGACCACAGAGGAACACAGAGGACCACAGAGGAACACAGAGGAACACAGAGGACCACAGAGGACCACAGAGGACCACAGAGGACCACAGAGGACCACAGAGGACCACAGAGGAACACAGAGGAACACAGAGGACCACAGAGGACCACAGAGGAACACAGAGGACCACAGAGGAACACAGAGGACCACAGAGGAACACAGAGGAACACAGAGGAACACAGAGGACCACAGAGGAACACAGAGGCCCACAGAGGAACACAGAGGAACACAGAGGACCACAGAGGACCACAGAGGACCACAGAGGACCACAGAGGAACACAGAGGAACACAGAGGACCACAGAGGACCACAGAGGACCACAGAGGAACACAGAGGACCACAGAGGAACACAGAGGAACACAGAGGACCACAGAGGAACACAGAGGAACACAGAGGAACACAGAGGACCACAGAGGACCACAGAGGACCACAGAGGAACACAGAGGAACACAGAGGACCACAGAGGAACACAGAGGACCACAGAGGAACACAGAGGACCACAGAGGACCACAGAGGACCACAGAGGACCACAGAGGAACACAGAGGAACACAGAGGACCACAGAGGACCACAGAGGACCACAGAGGACCACAGAGGAACACAGAGGACCACAGAGGAACACAGAGGAACACAGAGGAACACAGAGGAACACAGAGGAACACAGAGGACCACAGAGGACCACAGAGGACCACAGAGGAACACAGAGGAACACAGAGGAACACAGAGGACCACAGAGGAACACAGAGGAACACAGAGGAACACAGAGGAGGACAGAGGAACACAGAGGAACACAGAGGAACACAGAGGACCACAGAGGAACACAGAGGAACACAGAGGACTACAGAGGACCACAGAGGAACACAGAGGAACACAGAGGACCACAGAGGACCACAGAGGACCACAGAGGAACACAGAGGAACACAGAGGAACACAGAGGAACACAGAGGAACACAGAGGACCACAGAGGACCACAGAGGACCACAGAGGAACACAGAGGACCACAGAGGAACACAGAGGACCACAGAGGACCACAGAGGACCACAGAGGACCACAGAGGAACACAGAGGACCACAGAGGACCACAGAGGAACACAGAGGACCACAGAGGACCACAGAGGAACACAGAGGAACACAGAGGAACACAGAGGAACACAGAGGACCACAGAGGAACACAGAGGACCACAGAGGAACACAGAGGCCCACAGAGGCCCACAGAGGAACACAGAGGACCACAAAGGACCACAGAGGACCACAGAGGACCACAGAGGAACACAGAGGAACACAGAGGAACACAGAGGACCACAGAGGAACACAGAGGACCACAGAGGAACACAGAGGAACACAGAGGACCACAGAGGACCACAGAGGACCACAGAGGACCACAGAGGACCACAGAGGAACACAGAGGACCACAGAGGACCACAGAGGACCACAGAGGACCACAGAGGAACACAGAGGACCACAGAGGACCACAGAGGACCACAGAGGCCCACAGAGGAACACAGAGGACCACAGAGGAACACAGAGGACCACAGAGGACCACAGAGGAACACAGAGGACCACAGAGGACCACAGAGGAACACAGAGGACCACAGAGGACCACAGAGGAACACAGAGGAACACAGAGGACCACAGAGGACCACAGAGGAACACAGAGGACCACAGAGGACCACAGAGGAACACAGAGGACCACAGAGGACCACAGAGGAACACAGAGGACCACAGAGGACCACAGAGGACCACAGAGGACCACAGAGGACCACAGAGGAACACAGAGGACCACAGAGGACCACAGAGGACCACAGAGGACCACAGAGGAACACAGAGGACCACAGAGGACCACAGAGGAACACAGAGGACCACAGAGGAACACAGAGGAACACAGAGGACCACAGAGGAACACAGAGGAACACAGAGGAACACAGAGGAACACAGAGGACCACAGAGGACCACAGAGGACCACAGAGGAACACAGAGGAACACAGAGGAACACAGAGGACCACAGAGGAACACAGAGGACCACAGAGGACCACAGAGGACCACAGAGGACCACAGAGGACCACAGAGGCCCACAGAGGACCACAGAGGACCACAGAGGAACACAGAGGAACACAGAGGACCACAGAGGAACACAGAGGACCACAGAGGACCACAGAGGAACACAGAGGACCACAGAGGACCACAGAGGAACACAGAGGAACACAGAGGAACACAGAGGACCACAGAGGAACACAGAGGACCACAGAGGACCACAGAGGAACACAGAGGAACACAGAGGACCACAGAGGAACACAGAGGACCACAGAGGACCACAGAGGAACACAGAGGACCACAGAGGACCACAGAGGAACACAGAGGAACACAGAGGAACACAGAGGACCACAGAGGAACACAGAGGACCACAGAGGAACACAGAGGCCCACAGAGGAACACAGAGGACCACAGAGGAACACAGAGGACCACAGAGGACCACAGAGGACCACAGAGGACCACAGAGGACCACAGAGGCCCACAGAGGACCACAGAGGACCACAGAGGAACACAGAGGAACACAGAGGACCACAGAGGAACACAGAGGACTACAGAGGACCACAGAGGAACACAGAGGACCACAGCGGACCACAGAGGACCACAGAGGACCACAGAGGAACACAGAGGACCACACGCTGTCAGGACTGCAGGGTCACTCCCAATCTTCCATCATAGACCACCTTAACACTCTGCTGCACCTTAACACTCTGCTGCACCTTAACACTCTGCTGCACCTTAACACTCTGCTGCACCTTAACACTCTGCACCTTAACACTCTGCACCTTAGCACTCTGCTGCTGAGGAGAGGAGGGGAGAGGAGGGGAGAGGAGGGGAGGGGAGGGGAGGAGAGGAGAGGAGAGGAGGAGAGGGGAGGGGAGGAGGGGAGGGGAGGAGGGGAGGAGGGGAGGAGGGGAGAGGAGAGGCGTCTCCAATCACGTCCCAGATATCAGGAGACAGTGGACATCATGTGTAGCAGCAAATCATGTTCATCAACCAACTTAGATGAGCTACTGCATGTTGTTGTTGTTGTTGTTGTTGTTGTTGTTTACCTGGTTCATGCCCGCGTTGACAAACAGCAGCGTGGGGTCTCCCCGGGGTCTCACGGGGGAGGAGGGGACCTCCAGGTGTCCCAGACCCTCTCTCTGCTGCTGCCGGAAGAACTGCACGAAGCCCCGGCGCACCGCCTGGGAGGACACGTCTGGACGCACCGGAGGGACCGGAGAGGAGTGACACCTCGAGCTGGACAAGCGTCTCCGCAGACCGACTGAACACGGTACATTAACTGAACACGGTACATTAACTGAACACGGTAGATGAACGTTTCTCAGCGCGATGCAGCGATCTGCAGCAGCTCTCATGTGCGCCGCCATCTTGGCAGCGGAGTGTGAGGTCGGAGGTCAGAGGCTCTCGTCCAATCAGAGAAGCGCCTTCGAGTGCAGCGTCCAATCAGAGAAGCGCCTTCGAGTGCAGCGGCCAATCAAACACATCCAACATGTAAATACAAAAATAAAGTACATGGCTTTTTTTTCCCCGCTTTTTTTTTTTTTTTAAATGGGGCTGATCAATGTTTATCCATCTATTCTCGTCTTGTTTTCTTTTCTTACTATCCTCCCCTGTATGTGTTGTTTAATGCTGTAATGTAGAGAACTTTGAATCGCCCCTGTTGTATGAAATGTGCTGTACTAATAAACCTGCCTGACCTCAAGTTCTGTGACAGCAGGAGAGTAAAGTAGATTATAAAGACCATTCATTCATTCATTCATTCATAAAGGCTTCGGCTCCTGTCACAGCAGCACAAGACAATAAAGCAACAGGCATAATTCAGGATTTAAAAAAGTGACAATAGTACAGGACATAAGTGACGAATGAGGGTATTTAATATGAATATTTCCATCCAACACTGTCCGTCACTCAGAGCAGAGTTTCACGTAAAGACACATTTATTATCTGAAACTGATTCGCATTTATTACAGTTAACTACACCACTAGAGGGCGCTGTAGGGCAGGCTGCGGCAGTTACCATGACTACCACCGAGACTCCGGCGCTAAACTAACTTTCTACTTTCTATTATTCTGAAGTTCGTGAAATGTCAACAAACACCTCTACAGTTAGACTGACCTCTGACCTCTACAGTTAGACTGACCTCTGACCTCTACAGTTAGACTGACCTCTGACCTCTACAGTAGCGAACCCAAATATGTCAAATGTGTTTTTAATGATTGGTTGATATTGGCAGCTAAGCTAGCTCGGCTAACCGGTAGCATGCTAACTAGTGAATGAAAACCGAGGTTTTATACCAACATGTTCATGATGAGTCACATCTGGAGTAGAAGGTGAACGTGTCGTGACACCAGGGGTCCCATCGGGGTCCGGATGTAAACCTGTTTATGATCACGTGTTGCTTCGTATACAGACTAGACTACAGTAAAGGCTAGCTAGCCAGGGGCTCGAGCTGCCGCACAGGTCTTTTCGGGGGGCGTCCACGGTTGCCATGGTAGCGGTAGTAGCGGCAAGGGCGTCCCCGGTTGCCATGGTAGCGGTAGTAACTCTCCATCAGTAACAAGACATATCCAAACAAGACATGTCGGCAATTTTACACTTTATTCACTGATTCAATGATCAGCATTTATTAAAACATAGATATCAAATATAGTTATGTAGTTAATATACCGTTGGTTGACATGAAGGGTGTGAGAGGGAGTTACAGCTGAGGGGGGGAGGGGGAATGGTCAATGCAAACCCTGGATGGAAGAAATCTGTTGTAGATTTGGGGAACCGCTGATTAATCTGTGTGATTTCATTGGTTTCATCCTTGATGGGCAGGCGAAGGGAGCCCAGCACCATGGAAGCTTCAATAAAGATAACTCAACACATCTGCCTAACCCAGCAGAGACACATCTGCCTAACCCTAACCCAGCAGAGACACATCTGCCTAACCCAGCAGAGACACATCTGCCTAACCCTGACCCAGCAGAGACACATCTGCCCAACCCTCACCCAGCAGAGACACATCTGCCTAACCCAGCAGAGACACATCTGCCTAACCCTGACCCAGCAGAGACACATCTGCCTAACCCTGACCCAGCAGAGACACATCTGCCTAACTCTGACCCAGCAGAGACACATCTGCCCAACCCTCACCCAGCAGAGACACATCTGCCTAACCCTAACCCAGCAGAGACACATCTGCCTAACCCTAACCCAGCAGAGACACATCTGCCCAACCCTGACCCAGCAGAGACACATCTGCCTAACCCTCACCCAGCAGAGACACATCTGCCTAACCCTAACCCAGCAGAGACACATCTGCCTAACCCTAACCCAGCAGAGACACATCTGCCTAACCCTCACCCAGCAGAGACACATCTGCCCAACCCTGACCCAGCAGAGACACATCTGCCTAACCCAGCAGAGACACATCTGCCTAACCCTGACCCAGCAGAGACACATCTGCCCAACCCTGACCCAGCAGAGACACATCTGCCCAACCCTCACCCAGCAGAGACACATCTGCCTAACCCTCACCCAGCAGAGACACATCTGCCTAACCCTAACCCAGCAGAGACACATCTGCCTAACCCTGACCCAGCAGAGACACATCTGCCTAACCCTGACCCAGCAGAGACACATCTGCCTAACCCTGACCCAGCAGAGACACATCTGCCCAACCCTGACCCAGCAGAGACACATCTGCCTAACCCTGACCCAGCAGAGACACATCTGCCTAACTCTGACCCAGCAGAGACACATCTGCCCAACCCTCACCCAGCAGAGACACATCTGCCTAACCCTAACCCAGCAGAGACACATCTGCCTAACCCTCACCCAGCAGAGACACATCTGCCTAACCCTGACCCAGCAGAGACACATCTGCCTAACCCTAACCCAGCAGAGACACATCTGCCTAACCCTGACCCAGCAGAGACACATCTGCCCAACCCTGACCCAGCAGAGACACATCTGCCTAACCCTCACCCAGCAGAGACACATCTGCCTAACCCTAACCCAGCAGAGACACATCTGCCTAACCCTCACCCAGCAGAGACACATCTGCCTAACCCTCACCCAGCAGAGACACATCTGCCTAACCCTAACCCAGCAGAGACACATCTGCCTAACCCTGACCCAGCAGAGACACATCTGCCTAACCCTCACCCAGCAGAGACACATCTGCCTAACCCTAACCCAGCAGAGACACATCTGCCTAACCCTGACCCAGCAGAGACACATCTGCCCAACCCTGACCCAGCAGAGACACATCTGCCTAACCCTCACCCAGCAGAGACACATCTGCCCAACCCTGACCCTGCAGAGACACATCTGCCTAACCCTAACCCAGCAGAGACACATCTGCCTAACCCTCACCCAGCAGAGACACATCTGCCTAACCCTAACCCAGCAGAGACACATCTGCCTAACCCTGACCCAGCAGAGACACATCTGCCTAACCCTGACCCAGCAGAGACACATCTGCCTAACCCTGACCCAGCAGAGACACATCTGCCCAACCCTCACCCAGCAGAGACACATCTGCCTAACCCTGACCCAGCAGAGACACATCTGCCCAACCCTAACCCAGCAGAGACACATCTGCCCAACCCTAACCCAGCAGAGACACATCTGCCCAACCCTCACCCAGCAGAGACACATCTGCCCAACCCTAACCCAGCAGAGACACATCTGCCCAACCCTAACCCAGCAGAGACACATCTGCCCAACCCTCACCCAGCAGAGACACATCTGCCTAACCCTCACCCAGCAGAGACACATCTGCCTAACCCTAACCCAGCAGAGACACATCTGCCCAACCCTAACCCAGCAGAGACACATCTGCCTAACCCTAACCCAGCAGAGACATGGGTCATAGGAGAGGCAGAGACATGGGTCATAGGAGAGGCAGAGACATGGGTCATAGGAGAGGCAGAGACACGGGTCATAGGAGAGGCAGAGACACAGACAGGATTCAACATGAGTTTCTTTCTTTATATCAGAACTGCAGAATAGTACAGAAAGAAGAGCGTTTACAAAAGCATGATTAACATAAAACACTGTCTTTAGGATGGAAACACATCCTGCTTTATTCACACTGAGCCGACAGTAGAACTGTGGCTACAGACAGACGGACAGAGACAGATAGACAGACAGACAGACAGACAGAGACAGACAGACAGACGGACAGAGATAGACAGACAGACAGAGACAGATAGACAGGCAGACAGACAGACAGACAGAGACACACACAGGGTTGTAATCAATGACATCTAATACATAACATACATACATATTCCATATCTCCTGTCCTCCAAACCTTAGACACTAGACCCTAACCCCTACCCCCTACCCCCTACCTCCTACCTCCTAGACCCTAACCCCTACCCCCTACCCCCTACCCCCTACCTCCTAGACCCTAACCCCTACCTCCTAGACCCTACCCCCTACCCCCTAGACCCTAACCCCTACCTCCTAGACCCTAACCCCTACCTCCTAGACCCTACCCCCTACCTCCTAGACCCTAACCCCTACCTCCTACCCCCTACCTCCTAGACCCTAACCCCTACCTCCTAGACCCTAACCCCTACCTCCTACCCCCTACCTCCTAGACCCTACCCCCTACCTCCTAGACCCTAACCCCTACCTCCTACCCCCTAACCCCTACCTCCTAGACCCTACCCCCTACCTCCTAGACCCTAACCCCTACCTCCTACCCCCTAACCCCTACCTCCTAGACCCTACCCCCTACCTCCTAGACCCTAACCCCTACCTCCTACCCCCTAACACCTACCCCCTACCTCCTAGACCCTAACCCCTACCTCCTAGACCCTAACACCTACCTCCTAGACCCTACCTCCAAGACACTAGACCCTATCTCCTAGACCCTACTCCCTAGACACTACTCCCTAGACACTACTCCCTAGACACTACTCCCTAGACACTAGACACTAGACACTAGACACTACCCTCTCCCTTCATCTCAGATGTGTGAGGGCTTGATTTGGGACTCAAGGTGTGACCACATCCTGAGTGTCTGTCTGTCTGCCTGTCTGTCTGTCTGTCTGTCTGAGTGTCTGTCTGTCTGTCTGTCTATCTGTCTGTCTGAGTTTCTGTCTGTCTGAGTGTCTGTCAGTCTGTCTGAGTGTCTGTCAGTCTGTCTGTGTGTCTGTCAGTCTGTCTGTGTGTCTGTGTGTCTGTGTGTCTGTGTGTCTGTGTGTCTGTCAGTCTGTCAGCGTCGCAGGCGCAGGAGGAAGGCGTGACGGCACTGGCAGCTGTCCAGGGGGAGGTACTTGTCGTAGAAGTCCAGGATGTACTCCTCCGTCTGGAAGCCCAGCTTCCTGTACAGCAGCATGGCCGGGTTACTGGCCGACACGTGTAGGGTCACGTCCTTACCCATGCACGTCTGCACACACACACACACACACACACACACACACACACACACACACACACACACAGACACACACACAAAGAGAGACACACACACACAGACACACACAGAGACACACACAGACACAGAGAGAGACACACACACACACACACACACACACACAGAGAGACACAGACACACACACAGAGATACACAGAGAGAGAGACACACACACACACACACACACACACACACACACACAGAGAGACACACAGAGAGAGAGACACACACACACACACACACACACACACAGAGACACACACACAGACAGACACAACCACACACACACACACACACACACACACACGCACACACACACACACAGAGAAACAGAAACACACAATACAATAATTATAATCACCCTAGTAAATATCACAATACACAATAATATTGTCTGCTAATGTGACCCAAAATTGCAGTTGTGTATTTATAAAAAGTAATGTAATACAAAATCATCATCTTCATCTTCCTCCTCACACACCTGTATAAGGTGGTAGATCATGAAGGTGGCGATCCCAGACACACACACACACACACACACACACACACACACACACACACACACACACACACACACCTGTATGAGGTGGTAGATCATGAAGGTGGCGATCCCAGACACACACACACACACACACACACACACACACACACACACACACAGACACACACACACACAGACACACACACACACACACACACACACACACAGACACACACACACCTGTATGAGGTGGTAGATCATGAAGGTGGCGATCCCAGACACACACACACACACACACACACACACACACAGAGAGAGACACACACACACACACACACACACACACACACACACACACACACACACACACCTGTATGAGGTGGTAGATCATGAAGGTGGCGATCCCAGCGCGCCGCCACTCAGGATGGACCAGCAGGAAGGAGATGTAGGCCTCGTTGTACTTCACGTCTGGCACCAGGAAGCCGAACCCCACCACCACCTTCTTATAGAGCGCCACCACGCTGAAGTCTGGGTACTGCAGGGTCTCTGACAGGTCCACACCTAGAGGTCCGGGGCCAGGGGTCAGGGGTCAGCATCACTGCCCGTCATCAGAACGACCAGGCCCCCTTGTGGAGGAAACTGAGCGTGGAACACTGCTGGTGTCACCGTGTGTGTGTGTGTGTGTGTGTGTGTGTGTCTGTGTGTGTCTGTGTGTGTCTGTGTGTGTGTCTCTCTGTGTGTGTGTGTGTGTGTGTGTGTGTGTGTGTCTGTGTGTGTCTGTGTGTGTGTCTCTCTGTGTGTGTGTGTCTCTGTGTGTGTGTGTGTCTCTCTGTGTGTGTGTGTCTCTGTGTGTGTGTGTGTCTCTCTGTGTGTGTGTGTGTGTGTGTGTGTCTCTCTCTCTCTGTGTGTGTGTGTGTGTGTCTCTCTCTGTGTGTGTGTGTGTGTGTGTGTGTGTGTGTGTGTGTGTCTCTGTGTGTGTGTGTGTGTGTCTCTCTCTCTGTGTGTGTGTGTGTGTGTGTGTGTGTGTGTGTCTCTCTCTCTCTGTGTGTGTGTGTGTGTGTGTGTGTGTGTGTGTGTGTCTCTCTCTCTCTCTCTGTGTGTGTGTGTGTCTCTGTGTGTGTCTCTCTGTGTGTGTGTGTGTGTGTGTGTCTCCCTGTGTGTGTGTGTGTGTGTGTGTGTGTGTCTCTCTGTGTGTGTGTGTGTGTGTGTGTGTCTTTGTGTGTGTGTGTGTGTGTGTGAGTATGTCTCTGTGTGTGTGTGTGTGTGTGTGTGTGTCTCTGTGTGTGTCTCTCTGTGTGTGTCTCTCTCTGTGTGTGTGTGTGTGTGTGTGTGTGTGTGTGTGTGTGTGTCTCTCTGTGTGTGTGTGTGTGTGTGTGTGTGTGTCTCTCTCTGTGTGTGTGTGTGTGTGTGTGTACCTGGCCAGAAGGCGTGGTGACACATGGCGTTGATGGCGGGGACGTGGCAGGGCCGTACGTAGCAGTAGTCCAGAGGGGCGTCTGGGGGGGGCGTCCAGCGGGGGTCCCGGCGGTGGGGGAACGCCCGGATCTCTGCCAGCAGACGCTGCCTCACTGGCCTGCTCTCATAGTCCCTCCTGCACACACACACACACACACACACACAGACACAGACACACAGACACACAGACACACAGACACACAGAGACACAGAGACACAGAGACACAGAGACACAGACAGAGACACAGACCCACAGACGCACAAAGACACAGAGACACAGAGACACACACACACACAGACACACAGACGCACAGAGACACAGACACACAGACACACAGACGCACAGAGACACACACACACAGACACACAGACACACAGACAGAGACACACAGACGCACAGACACACAGACGCACAGAGACACACACACACAGACACACAGACACAGACACACAGACGCACAGACACACAGACGCACAGAGACACACACACACAGACACACAGACACACAGACGCACAGAGACACAGAGACACAGAGACACACACACACAGACGCACAGAGACACACACACACAGACACACAGACAGAGACACAGAGACACAGACACACAGACACACAGACAGAGACACAGAGACACACAGACGCACAGAGACACAGAGACACACACACACAGACACACAGACGCACAGACACACAGAGACACAGAGACACAGACACACAGACACACAGACAGAGACACAGACACACAGAGACACACAGACACACAGACACACAGACGCACAGAGACACACACACACACAGACACACAGACAGAGACACAGAGACACAGACACACAGACAGAGACACAGAGACACACAGACGCACAGAGACACAGAGACACAGAGACACACACACACAGACATACAGACGCACACAGACGCACAGAGACACAGACACACAGACAGAGACACAGACACACAGACACACAGAGACACAGAGACACACAGACACACAGACACACAGACGCACAGAGACACAGAGACACAGAAACACAGAGACACAGAGACACAGAGACACACACACAATCATTTTATTTTATTTAACCGATAAAATCAGTTGTCAGTGATGATCTGGCCAAGAGGCCCCGGCAAGAATAACACATACAACACATGATACATACAGATATAGAGAGATGGTTCTAACCCTGTAGAGATGGTAAGTGGTTCTAACCCTGTAGAGATGGTAAGCTGAACACAGCTAGCAAGGTAGCCTGACCTGATGTAGGGTCTCAGGGTGCAGTGTGTGTGTGTGTGTGTGTGTGTGTGTACCTGATGTAGGGGCGGAGGGTACGGTGTGTGTGTGTGTGTGTGTGTGTGTGTGTGTGTGTGTACCTGATGTAAGGGCGGAGGGTACGGTGTGTGTGTGTGTGTGTGTGTGTGTGTGTGTGTGTACCTGATGTAAGGGCGGAGGGTACGGTGTGTGTGTGTGTGTGTGTGTGTGTGTGTGTGTGTGTGTGTGTACCTGATGTAAGGGCGGAGGGTACGGTGTGTGTAGGGGCTGCTGATGCCGTGCTGGTCGCTGACCTCCGACCCCATCAGCCTCTGGCAGAACGACATGCTGGGCTGGTGGAGCCCCCTGCTGGAGGAGACGCTCTACACACACACACACACACACACACACACACACACACACACACACACACACACACACACACACACACACACACACACACACACACACACACACACACACACAGACAGATTACAGGAACACGCCGTACAGCAGCCTCGAGAGGAGAGAGGTGGAGACAGACAGACAGACAGACAGACAGACAGACAGACAGACAGGCAGACAGGCAGGCAGACAGGCAGGCAGACAGGCAGACAGACAAACAGTCAGACAGGCAGACAGGCAGACAGACAAACAGTCAGACAGACAGACAGACAGACAGGCAGACAGACAGGCAGACAGACAGACAGGCAGACAGGCAGACAGACAGGCGGTACCTGGAAGCGGTCCAGGATGCGGAGGTCTTGGCAGGTGGTCCGGTACTTGCTGCCGCCTCGGCCCCCCGCCCCCCCCTCCTCCTGCCCCCCGTAGACGACAGCCCCGCCCCCCCCCCCCAGGACGCCGCCCCCCCCCAGGGACAGGGCGTGGCGCAGGGCGTGGTCCAGGTCCAGCAGCGGGAGGCCTCTCTGGCGCCGGGCCTGGCGGACCAGCAGCTTCCTCCTCAGCCGGGCGGCCTGCGGGGACACGGCCCGCGCCTGGGGACACGCCTCCAGTCGCCGTAGCAACACGCGCTCCTCGTACAGGCTGAGGGGGAGGAGGAGGAGGGGCCGCCGGGGGGTCGCCCCCGACAACGCCACACCGCCCCCGCCGCCACACTGCCCCCCTCCTCCTCCTCCTCCTCCTCCCCTTTCCCCCCCCACCCCCTCCCCTTTCTCCTCCAGGAGGTGGAGGCCCACCCCCCCCCCCCGCCTCCTCCCCCCCCCGCCCCCCCCGGCCGTGCCACGCCCACCAACGCCCCCCCCTGGCGCCCCCGAGCGACGGCGCTCGTCCTCCTCCTCCTCCTCCTCCTCGCTCTCCGTCTCCTGCTTGATAAGCCCCGCCGCCGAGGGCCGCTGCTTCTTGCGCATGGCGAGGGCGCCGGTCGCCGTGGCGACGTTGGGAGGGGGGAGGTACTCCATGCCGGGGTCGATGACCCCCTCCGCATCCAGCTCCTCATCATCTGGGGTGAACACATGAACAGGTTAACACACACACACTAACACACACACACTAACACACACACACTAACACACACACACACACTAACACACACACACACTAACACACACTAACACACACAGACTAACACACACACACTAACACACACACACTAACACACACACACTAACACACACAGACTAACACACACAGACTAACACACACACACTAACACACACACACTAACACACACACACACACTAACACACACACACACACTAACACACACACACACACACACACACTAACACACACACACTAACACACACACACTAACACACACACACTAACACACACAGACTAACACACACAGACTAACACACACACACTAACACACACACTAACACACACACACACTAACACACACACACACACACACACACTAACACACACACACTAACACACACACACACTAACACACACACACACTAACACACACAAACTAACACACACAGACTAAAGCCGGGTACATAAAGATCATCTGGCCGATTTTCCCCCTTCCGACCAAGGACAGCAAACGCCCGATTATCGAACGGCTCTAAGTCAATCGTAAATATTAAACGTGTTCAATATTTATGACCAAAAATCCTCTTGTGTGTGGGCGACTCCCGACTCCCGACAACTCCAGAGCAGGGTTGCCAGATGGGCTCGGTTTTCTTGGTGGAATTAGCGGTTTTAGACTGTGGTTAGGCTGGAAAGTGTCAATCCCATCTGGCAACCCTGCTCCCGAGTCCGATTGTGACGTGGATGGAATGTAGCCAATCATTGTCAATGGGTCTATAGACGTTAGGTGAGAGGTCCATGTAGATTTGAGTGTCGTCCACATAGTTGTGGTAGGCAGTTTTGTTCTTTTTTATGATGTGTCCCAATGGAAGCATGTAGAGACTGAATAGAAGGGGGCCAAGGATTGATCCTTGGGGAACCCCACATGTCATTTTAATTTGGTCAGATACAAAGTTGCCAATGGAGACATAGTAGCTTCTGTCCTGTAGGTAGGATCTAAACCAGTTTAGGGCAGTGCCCGAGTCCATCTATTAGAATGTCCTACCCTAGTCCTGACCCTAGTCCTATCCCTAGTCCTAACCCTATCCCTAGTCCAATCCTAGCCCCTAAAGCCTCAGGTTATTGTCCATTTTAAAAAACTGAGAATCTAAACGATCTACAGGTGTGATCTGATTGGCTCACCGTGGAACAGCGCCTGGGGAGGCATGACGTCGGGGATGAGGTCCGCCTCCGACAGCAGCGAGGGCGTGGCCGAGTGGGACGCCGGCGTGCCGGGGGCGGAGAAGTCCGGCGAGGGGGAGGGGCTCGGGCTGGTGAGGGGGGTGCGGTCTGAGGAGCTGAGGGAGGAGAAGTCCACCACCTCTCCCTTCTCCAAGCCCCGCCCCCCCCCCGCCCCGGACACCACGCCCCCCCCCCGGCCGCCCAGCTTGACGGGGGTGGAGGAGGAGGAGGAGGTGCCGTGGTCCAGGTAGCCCCCGCCGCCCCCCGCTGCCCCCCCCGCGCCCCCCCCCCCCCCCTGCGCCTCCTTCTGCGCCCTCCTGATGTCCTTGGCCTCCTGCGTGCGCGAGCGTTTCTCCTTCAGCTGCGTGGCGTTCTCCAGGGCCGCGGGGCCCCGCCCCCCACGCCGCCGCAGCCCCCCCCCGCCCCCCTCCACCGCCGCCACAGGCTCCTGCACCGCCCTGGAGGCTGCTGGGACACAACAACAATGTTGTCAGTGGTAGGGTCAGGGGTCAGGTTTAGGGTCAGGGGTCAGTGGTAGGGTCAGGGGTCAGGTTTAGGGTCAGGGGTCAGTGGTAGGGTCAGGGGTCAGTGGTAGGATCAGGGGTCAGGTTTAGGGTCAGAGGTCAGGTTTAGGATCAGGGGTCAGGTTTAGGGTCAGGGGTCAGGTTTAGGGTCAGAGGTAAGGTCAGGGGTCAGGGTACCTCTGCTCTTCAGGGTGGCCAGGGAGGTCTTGTCTCCGTCGGGTCTCAGCGTGGGCGGGCGGTTCTGGACCAGCTTCCACCAGCCGGGCTCCCCGAACTCCTGGGCCCCCGAACGGAAGAACGTGGGGCTCCCCACCGAGAGGCACCCCGCCACCGTGCTCCACCACGTAGACGTCTTCTTCCTGGGGGGGAGGGTCATTTAGACCCGTGTTACTAGAGGAGAGTGTCTGACCTGGGGGGTCATTTAGAAAGCTGCGTAGCACTGGTGTAACAAGGTCACGTACGTACGAAAGCAAGAACGTTTACGCACAAAGATTCAGATTCATAACACAGCGCGTACGCACGTCCCACGCCTGCTTGTGTGTGTGTGTGTGTGTGTGTGTGTGTGTGTGTGTGTGTGTGTCTGACCTGGTCCCCAACAGGAAGGCCCAGTGTCGACCAATGAAAGCGCAGATGTCCTCCTTCCACCTGAAGTAACCTTGACGACCGGTCCCCTCCAACGAGAGGTTGTACATGGCCAGCATCACCACCTGGACCACACACACACACACACACACACACACACACACACACACAGATTTGACTACCGGTTTCAGAAGATCTAAATAAACTTTTAACACGAAAATGTACATAATGTACATACACCTAGTTACCTGTTGCCAGGTGAGCCCCTCCCCCTAGTTACCTGTTGCCAGGTGAGCCCCTCCCCCTAGTTACCTGTTGCCAGGTGAGCCCCTCCCCCTAGTTACCTGTTGCCAGGTGAGCCCCTCCCCCTAGTTACCTGTTGCCAGGTGAGCCCCTCCCCCTAGTTACCTGTTGCCAGGTGAGCCTCATGCGGTCGAAGGTTTCCTTGTGGTCGTCTGAACAGTCAGAACAGACGAACCTGAAGAAGTTGTCTCCCTTCAGATAGCTGGGCTGGTCACCCTGCAGCTGGCCTACACACACACACACACACACACACACACACACACCATACACACACACACACACACACACACACACACCATTCACACACACACACACACACACACACACACACACACACACACACACACACACACACAGAGACACACACACACACACACACACACCATACACACACACACACACACACACACACACCATACACACACACACACACACACACACACATCAGTTAAGAAGTGCACTCAAGAAAACAGCAGGGTAGAAAATAGGAACAATAGAAAAGTAGAAAAGTGCCCCCCCCCTCCCTCCTCACCAGTGGGGATCCCCCCCCATGCCCCCTCCTCCTCACCAGTGGGGATCCCCCCCATGCCCCCTCCCTCCTCACCAGTGGGGATCCCCCCCATGCCCCCTCCCTCCTCACCAGTGGGGATCCCCCCCCATGCCCCCTCCCTCCCTCCTCACCAGTGGGGATCCCCCCCATGCCCACCCCCCTCCTCCTCACCAGTGGGGATCCCCCCCATGCCCCCCCCCCCTCCCTCCTCACCAGTGGGGATCCCCCCCATGCCCCCCTCCCTCCTCACCAGTGGGGATCCATGCGTGGCAGCGGTCGCAGTAGAAGGCCATGTGGTCGCTCCAGCCCCCCCCCTCCCCCCCCTCCCCCTCCTCCCCCACCTCGCTGGTCAGAGACTCTCCACTCTGGTCATGAGACAGATCCACAGACGCCTGCAGGGACCACACAACCAGTCAGTAAAACAGTCAACCACACAACCAGTCAGTAAAACAGTCAACCACACAACCAGTCAGTAAAACAGACAACCACACAACCAGTCAGTCAAACAGTCAACCACACAACCAGTCAGTAAAACAGACAACCACACAACCAGTCAGTCAAACAGTCAAACAGTCAACCAGTCAGTTAAACAGTCAACCACACAACCAGTCAGTAAAACAGTCAACCACACAACCAGTTAGTCAAACAGTCAAACACACAACCAGTCAGTAAAACAGTCAAACACACAACCAGTCAGTCAAACAGTCAACCACACAACCAGTCAGTAAAACAGTCAACCACACAACCAGTCAGTAAAACAGTCAACCAGACAACCAGTTAGTCAACCAGACAACCAGTCAGTTAAACAGTCAACCAAACAACCAGTCAGTCAAACAGTCAACCAGTCAGTCAAACAGTCAACCAGACAACCAGTCAGTCAAACAGTCAACCAGACAACCAGTCAGTCAAACAGACAACCAGACAGTTAAACAGTCAACCAGACAACCAGTCAGTCAAACAGTCAACCAGACAACCAGTCAGTCAACCAGTCAACCAGTCAGTCAAACAGTCAACCAGACAACCAGTCAGTCAAACAGTCAACCAGACAACCAGTCAGTCAAACAGTCAACCAGACAACCAGTCAGTCAAACAGACAACCAGACAACCAGTCAGTCAAACAGACAACCAGTCAATCAACCAACCAACTGATTCTATGATCAGCAGGATCGTAGAGTGAGTTGGTTGGTTGACTGTTTTACAGGGTCCCTCCCCCCTCCGCCCCCCCCTCCCCCCTCCCTCCTCCCCCCTCCTCCCTCCCTCCTCCCTCCCTCCTCTCCCCCTCCTCCTCCCTCCCCCCTCCTCCCCCCTCCTCCCTCCCCCCTCCTCCCTCCCCCCTCCCCCCTCCTCCTCCCTCCCCCCTCCCCCCTCCTCCCCCTCCCTCCCTCCCTCCTCCCCCCTCCTCCCCCCTCCCTCCCTTACCTGGTCTTCTGACTCCACTATGAGCAGGGTCTCCCCCTCCACCTCCTCCCTCCTCCCCCCTCCTCCCTCCCTCCTCCCCCCTCCTTCCCTTACCTGGTCTTCTGACTCCACTATGAGCAGGGTCTCCCCGTCCCTCCTCCATCCCCCCTCCCCCCTCCCTCCTCCCCCCTCCTTCCCTTACCTGGTCTTCTGACTCCACTATGAGCAGGGTCTCCCCGTCCCTCCTCCATCCCCCCTCCTCCCCCCTCCTCCCTCCCCCCTCCCTCCTCCCCCCTCCTTCCCTTACCTGGTCGTCTGACTCCACTATGAGCAGGGTCTCCCCGTCCCTCCTCCCTCCCCCCTCCTCCCCCCTCCTCCCTCCCCCCTCCCCCCTCCTTCCCTTACCTGGTCTTCTGACTCCACTATGAGCAGGGTCTCCCCCTCCACCTCCCCCTCCTCCAGGCCGTCAGACGTGCACACGGCCCCGCCCTCCTCCGGCTGGCCCCGCCCCTCGCCGCCGCTGTCCATGACCTCACCACGCAGCTGGACCAATCAGAGGCTGGGCAGGAAGGCAGGGGGAGAAGAGATTGGCTGCTGGTCGTAAACATCAACACTGACAGCTGTGTGACACCACACTGGCGGTGTCCAGGGTCGTAGAGAGGGAGAGATGGAGAGAAGGAAGGAGAGGAGAGGAGGGATGGAAGGAGAGGAGGGATGGAGGAGAGGAGGGATGGAAGGAGGGAAGGAGAGGAGGATAGAGGAGAGGAGGGAAGGAGAGGAGAGGAGGGAAGGAGAGGAGAGGAGGATAGAGGAGAGGAGAGGAGGGATGGAGAGGAGAGGAGGATGGAGAGGAGGGAAGGAAGGAGGGGATCTGAGGGTTCTGATTGGTCAGTGACACTCACACCTGCAGACAGGTTGCCTTGGCAACCAGACACCACTGACCAACCAGCAGTGAAGAGGACAGTTTTATATGTGAGCTCTATTATTATTATTATTACTATTATTAGTAGTAGTAATAATTATTATTATTAATTATTATTAATATTATTATTAATTATTATTAATATTATTATTAATTATTATTATTATTAATTATTATTATTAATTATTATTATTATGCATTATTATTTATTATTATTATTATTAATTATTATTATTATTATTAGATATCAGAGGGGTATTCCACGTACGTTGATTAGTATATCGGCGATAAAAATAAATGCCGCGATCAGGCAACTCGGGATTGGAATTCAAGCCTCAGGTGATTCCTCGAACGAGGATCAGGCTTGTGCCATCAGTGTTCACAGAACACCGGCTTCGAAATCCTCGATATGGGCGCGTGCACGCAGACATAAAGAGCCCCGAAGAGTCGATCTGTCGAAATGAAGATTGATCTTTATGAAGACGAGAAATAAGATGTAAAATAGTGCAATACTGCCGCAATTAACAAGGCGAGGGAAATGGTTTGGGAAGAAATTGCTGACCGATTAAATGCGTAGGTCATACTAGCCCCAGTTATTGTTATATGATTATATTTTAATAAATGAATATTTACTACTGTGGTGATATCAGCAGCAGGCTACATACAGTCATATCGTCACGATGGCCTAGTGGTATTGACCGCTGCCATGGTATTAATTCGTCATTTTAAGACAGTGGTTCAAATCCCTCTTCTGATACACTTTTTCAGATTCAGATTCAGATAACGTTTATTGCCACTATGCATTACACATATAGGAATTTGCTTCGTCACCACAGCAAGTGCGTTTATACTTTTTTCACATGTCAACAAACAGGACAACACAACAACAACACAGGACAGACAACAGTGCATTGGATAGTGCGGTATAAAGTGCAGTGCAGAGTTTTTTCAGTGAGTCCAGTGCATATTCAGTCCTGGGCAGACTTGGGGGCGGGGGGGAGGGGGAAGCCAGAGTCATTTAACAGCCTGGCGGCTGAGGGGTAGAAGCTGAGCCTGTGGCGGGCCTTCAGTGCCTTAGGCAGCCGCAACCTTCTTCCAGAGGGAAGCAGGGTGAGGAGGCCGTGGCCGGGGTGGAAGGGGTCTGCCATGATCTTCCTTGCCCTCCTCAGAGCCCTGGTGTCATGCAGGGAGTTGAGGGAGGGCAAGGGACAGCCGATCACCCTCTCTGCATTTCGTTGCCTGAATCTAATCTAAAATCTCATCTAAAAAAGTATGTAAGCTATAAAATGATGGTGTAGGCTAATTTACAAGAATTGACACGATTACAATGGTGTTTGAAGCTTTTCTGTCTAGTAAATGATGTTCTTCTAACTAACTGGACCCTGGATTTGGCATAGATTATTTTTTCTTATGATTACTGATGGATAGATGATTCACTTAGACAGATATATATGTTGTAAATCGATTTGCATGAAGGCTTCGGTTAAATGTAGATGTAG
>NC_137686.1:29250431-29255431 GCF_963989245.1 Nansenia antarctica
GCCACCAGCCAGGCGGAGAGCAGGTACACACACACACACACACACACACCCTGAACCAGGCCACCAGCCAGGCGGAGAGCAGGTACACACACACACACACACACCCTGAACCAGGCCACCAGCCAGGCGGAGAGCAGGTACACACACACACACACCCTGAACCAGGCCACCAGCCAGGCGGAGAGCAGGTACACACACACACACACACACACACCCTGAACCAGGCCACCAGCCAGGCGGAGAGCAGGTACACACACACACACACACACACACACCCTGAACCAGGCCACCAGCCAGGCGGAGAGCAGGTACACACACCACACACACACACACACACACACACCCTGAACCAGGCCACCAGCCAGGCGGAGAGCAGGTACACACACACACACACACACACACACACACACACACCCTGAACCAGGCCACCAGCCAGGCGGAGAGCAGGTACACACACACACACCCTGAACCAGGCAACCAGCCAGGCGGAGAGCAGGTACACACACACACACACACACACACCCTGAACCAGGCCACCAGCCAGGCGGAGAGCAGGCACACACACACACACTCACACACACACACACACACACACACACCCTGAACCAGGCCACCAGCCAGGCGGAGAGCAGGTACACACACACACACACACACACACACCCTGAACCAGGCCACCAGCCAGGCGGAGAGCAGGTACACACACACACACACACACACACACCCCTGAACCAGGCCACCAGCCAGGCGGAGAGCAGGTACACACACACACACACACACACACACACACCCTGAACCAGGCAACCAGCCAGGCGGAGAGCAGGTACACACACACACACACACACACACACACACACCCTGAACCAGGCCACCAGCCAGGCGGAGAGCAGGTACACACACACACACACACACACAGCTAGGCTGTGAGAGCAGGTACACACACACACACACACACAGCTAGGCTGTGAGAGCAGGTACACTACACCACAGCATTGTGGGTAACCCCGCCCCCCCCTGCAGACAGAATGCGGAGGTTGCGCGCCTGCGTCAGGACTGCGTGCGTCTGGGCCGGGAGCTGAGCGAGGCGCTGCAGGGCCACCAACACACCCGCAACAAGATGGCCGCCGCAGAGGAGACCCACGCACAGGCCCAGGTACACACACACACACACACACTTGTGTGTTAACATGTTGTTAACATGTGTTAACGTGTTGT
The DNA here is from genome assembly GCF_963989245.1 of Nansenia antarctica. Taxonomy (NCBI): domain Eukaryota; kingdom Metazoa; phylum Chordata; class Actinopteri; order Argentiniformes; family Microstomatidae; genus Nansenia; species Nansenia antarctica. The sequence goes on from NC_137686.1 coordinate 29,251,644, forward strand.
GGCGTGTTGCAACGTGTTGTTAACATGTATTAATGTGTTGTTAGCGTGTTGTTAGCGTGTTGTTAGCGTGTTTTAGCATGTTGTGAACATGTTGTTAGCGTGTTGTTAACATGTTGTTAGCGTGTTAACGTGTTGTGGCGTGTATTAACATGTTGTTAGCGTGTTGTTAACATGCTGTTACCGTGTTGTTAACATGCTGTTACCGTGTATTAGCATGTTGTTAACGTGTATTAGCATGTTGTTAACGTGTATTAGCGTGTTAATGTGTATTAGCGTGTTATTAACGTGTTGTTAGCGTGTATTAGCATGTTAGCGTGTTATTAACATGTTGTTAACGTGTATTAGTGTGTTGTTAGCGTCTTATTAATGTGTTGTTAACGTGTATTAGCATGTTAGCGTGTTGTATACGTGTTGTTAGCGTGTTGTTAATGTGTATTAGCGTGTTGTTAGCGTGTTGTTAGCGTGTTGTTAACGTGTTGTAACGTGTGTCTCAGGCCAGCCAGGCGGAGGGGCAGCAGCGTCTGGAGGAGCAGCTGAGACACGCTGAGGAGGAGACCACCTCCCTCTCTGGTACACACACACACACACACCACACACACACACACACACACACACCACACACACACCACACACACACACACACCACACACACACCACACACACACACACACACACACACACACACCACACACACACACACACACACACACACACCACACACACACCACACACACACACACACACACACACACCACGTACCTTCACTAGCCAGTAGTGTGATGAAGGTGATGATGAAGGTGACTCCCTACAGAGCGTCTGGTGGCCACGGAGGCGGAGCTTCAGGAGCGGCGTGCGGAGGCGGAGGCCCTGAGGACCCAGGAGGTGGCAGAGGAGGTGCAGGCAGAGGGCGCTGTGGAGCCGGTGCCAGTGGAGGAGGTGCCAGTGGAGGAGGTGCCAGTGGAGGAGGTGCCAGTGGAGGAGGAGATAATGGAGGCTGTACCAGAAGCCCCTGTAGCCTCAGAGCCTCAGGTAAACTCCCTGACCTCTGACCCTGACCCCTGACCCTGACCCCAGACTCCTAACCCTGACCCCTGACCCATGACATCACAGCTCAGGTGTTCTTGGTGTTTCCATACAGGTGGTGGACATGTCTGCTGAGGTGGAGGAGCTGAAGAACAGGTACTGTGTGTGTGTGTGTGTGTGTGCGTGTGCGTGTGCGTGTGTGTGTGTGTGTGTGTGTGTGTGTGTGTGTATGTGTGTGTGCGTGCGTGCGTGCGTGTGTGGTCTCACATGTTCAACTCTGAAATGTTGTTGTTATATTAACATCACAGAAATCTAAAACTGTGTGTGTGTGTGTGTGTGTGTGTCAGCCTGAAGGAGAGGGAGGGTCAGGTGACCAGTCTGGAGGAGGAGCTTAGACAGCTGAAGGAGGAAGTAGAGAGATCCTGCCAGGCCTCTGGAGAGCCCCAGCAGAACGGGTACGTAGCTCTCTGGCTGTGGTGGTGTTGTTGTTGTTGTGGTTGTTATGGTTGTACTTGTGGTTGATGTTGTTGTGGTGATGTTGTTGTTGTTGTGGTGGTTGTTGTTGTTGTTGTGGTTGTTGTTGTGGTTGTTGTTGTTGTTGTTGTGGTTGATGTTGTTGTTGATGTGGTTGTTGTGATGTTGTTGTTGTTATGGTTGTACTTGTGGTTGTTGTTGTTGTGGTTGATGTTGTTGTTGTGATGTTGTTGTTGTTGTTGGTTTTACTTTTCTCTGTTGTTGACGGTTGTTTTCCTGGTCCCTCAGAGTTACAGAAGAGGTCGACCAATCAGCCGCTGAGGAGCAGGTTGTGCAGAAAGAAAGCCTTGTGAGTTCTGGATGAACACACCCCTCTTAATCTTCATCATCCTCACCATGGCTACATGATTATGTTCCTAAATGATTATGTAAACGATATCTGGATTATTTGCCTCTGCAGGTGGACAACACAGCAGAAATACAGCTCCTACAGAACAGGTGCGATCCTATTGGTTGTAGGTGGTGGTGGGAGGAGTCTCTGGTCCTATTGGTTGTAGGTGGTGGTGGGAGGAGTCTGGCCATCTCTTCATTGGGACACAGAAGAAGGAAGTTTCAGACATGGCGTTCCCCCCGGCTGTGTCTCAGGAGGTACAGCTGCCGTCTAATGATCGCAAGGTCGGCAGATCGGCGGTTCGAAACCCCGGCTGACCACATGTCGAGGTGTCCTTGGGCAAGACACTGAACCCCAAATTGCTCCCAATGAGCGGGCCCGCGCCTTGCATGGCAGCTTGGCCACCACTGGTGTGTGAATGTGTGTATGAGAGGCCGTTGTAAAGACCTTTGGAATAAATCAGTCTATACAAGTCAGTCTATACAAGTCAGTCTATACAAGTCAGTCTATATAAGTCAGTCTATATAAGTCAGTCTGTATAAGTCATCTATATAAGTCAGTCTATATAAGTCAGTCTATATAAGTCATCTATATAAGTCATCTATATAAGTCAGTCTATATAAGTCAGTCTATACAAGTCAGTCTGTATAAGTCAGTCTGTATAAGTCAGTCTGTATAAGTCATCTATATAAGTCAGTCTGTATAAGTCAGTCTGTATAAGTCAGTCTATACAAGTCAGTCTATACAAGTCAGTCTGTATAAGTCAGTCTGTATAAGTCATCTATATAAGTCAGTCTATATAAGTCATCTATATAAGTCAGTCTGTATAAGTCAGTCTGTATAAGTCAGTCTATATAAGTCAGTCTATATAAGTCAGTCTATACAAGTCAGTCTTTACAAGTCAGTCTATATAAGTCAGTCTGTATAAGTCAGTCTATATAAGTCAGTCTATATAAGTCAGTCTGTATAAGTCAGTCTGTATAAGTCAGTCTATATAAGTCAGTCTATATAAGTCAGTCTATACAAGTCAGTCTTTACAAGTCAGTCTATATAAGTCAGTCTATATAAGTCAGTCTATGCAAGTCAGTCTGTATAAGTCAGTCTATATAAGTCAGTCTGTATAAGTCAGTCTATATAAGTCAGTCTATATAAGTCAGTCTATACAAGTCAGTCTTTACAAGTCAGTCTATATAAGTCAGTCTATATAAGTCATCTATATAAGTCATCTATGCAAGTCAGTCTGTATAAGTCAGTCTATACAAGTCAGTCTGTATAAGTCAGTCTATACAAGTCATCTATATAAGTCATCTATATAAGTCATCTATATAAGTCAGTCTGTATAAGTCATCTATATAAGTCAGTCTGTATAAGTCATCTATATAAGTCAGTCTGTATAAGTCAGTCTATATAAGTCATCTATATAAGTCAGTCTATATAAGTCAGTCTATATAAGTCAGTCTGTATAAGTCAGTCTATGCAAGTCAGTCTATATAAGTCAGTCTGTATAAGTCATCTATACAAGTCAGTCTATACAAGTCAGTCTATACAAGTCAGTCCATTTACCATTTTACCATTTAATCAGCTCTGTGCTGCGCCCTCTAGTGGCACAGCTCTGTGCTGCCTCTCTGTCTCACTGTGTCTGTCCTGTCTGAATACATCCCGGAAGGTTGCTGTTTCGATCCCCGCCTCAGGAGGGAGTCGGATGTGAGCTGGTGACTGGAGGGTTGCTGGCATCATATCTAAGGTGCCTACCACTGCCGTTGTGCCCTTGAGCAAGGCACTTAACCCCCTAATTGCTCCAGGGGCGCTGACTATGGCTGACCCTGTGCCTAGAGCAAAAAGTTGTACTTATTGTGCAATGACAAAGGTTGAGTCTGATCTAAAGAATATTGTTCATAAA
>NC_137686.1:29260431-29272931 GCF_963989245.1 Nansenia antarctica
TAACACACACACACACACACACACTGTAACTGTAAGTGTGTGTAGGAGGGCTGTGTGTCTTTAGTTCATGTCTGTTTGTGTGTGTGTGTGTGTGTGTGTGTGTGTGTGTGTGTGTGTGTGTGTGTGTGTGTGTGTGTGTGTGTGTGTGTGTGTGTGTGTGTGTGTGTAGGAGGGTATGCTGCAGGACCTGCAGAGGTCAGTAGAGGCGGAGGAGGAGATCTGGAAGAACAAGATGGCCGCCGCCGAGGAGCAGAGACAGGCCGTGAGTAACACACACACACATACACACACACACACACACACACAAGCCTAACCCTACTCTAAGCGGGTGAGAGCTAGAGCTCACCCCAACGCTGGCCTGTCCCCCCCGCTGAGCACAGGGACACGCCCTAGTAGCCTGCAGGCAAGAACAGAACGGCTCAGAAATAGTTTCTTCCCCCAGGCCGTCCGCATTAGCTACCTATAGAAGGACCGCGGCACACCTATTCATCTCTTAAAGCTCACCTATTCATCTCTTAAAGCTCACCTATTTATCTCTTAAAGCACACCTATTTATCTCTTAAAGCACACCTATTCATCTCTTAAAGCTCACCTATTTATCTCTTAAAGCACACCTATTTATCTCTTAAAGCTCACCTATTTATCTCTTAAAGCTCACCTATTTATCTCTTAAAGCTCACCTATTTATCTCTTAAAGCACACCTATTTATCTCTTAAAGCTCACCTATTTATCTCTTAAAGCTCACCTATTTATCTCTTAAAGCTCACCTATTTATCTCTTAAAGCTCACCTATTTATCTGTTAAAGCACACCTATTTATCTCTTAAAGCACACCTATTCATCTCTTAAAGCACACCTATTTATCTCTTAAAGCATACCTATTTATCTCTTAAAGCTCACCTATTTATCTCTTAAAGCACACCTATTTATCTCTTAAAGCTCACCTATTTATCTGCACAGCACTTTGTCCCTGATGACCCTTATGTGTATTTCTGTGCATGTGACAAATAAAGCACCCTTGAACACTCACACACACACTCACACACACACACACACACACACACACACTCACTCACACACCACACACACACACACACACCCCCCCCTGACCCCCCCCTGACCCCCCCCCTGACCCCCCCCTGACCCCCCCCAGGCTCTGGACCAGGTGAAGGTGTTGGAACAGGCAGCAGAGAACGCCACGACAGAGGGAGACATCACAGACCAGGTACGCTCTGGGCTCGGCTAGCCAGCCTGTCTACAGATCAGTCAGAGGGGTAACTTGTTCAGGTTAAGGCGGCGCTGGTCCTGATGTCATCAAGTCTTTCTGTCTTCTTCCTCCCTCCCTCCCCCTGCCCCCCCTCCCCCCTCCCCCTCCCTCCCCCTGCCCCTCCCCTCCCCCTGCCCCTCCCCTCCCCCTCCCCCTCCTCTCCCTGCCCCTCCCCTCCCCCTCCCCCTCCCCTGCCCCCCCTCCTCTCCCTGCCCCCTCCCTCCCCCTGCCCCCTCCCTCCCCCTGCCCCTCCCCTCCCCCTCCCCCTCCTCTCCCTGCCCCTCCCCTCCCCCTCCCTCCCCCTGCCCCCTCCCTCCCCCTGCCCCTCCCCTCCCCCTCCCCCTCCTCTCCCTGCCCCTCCCCCTCCCCCTCCCCTGCCCCCCCTCCTCTCCCTGCCCCCTCCCTCCCCCTGCCCCTCCCCTCCCCCTCCCCCTCCTCTCCCTGCCCCTCCCCTCCCCCTCCCCCTCCCCTGCCCCCCCTCCTCTCCCTGCCCCCTCCCTCCCCCTGCCCCCTCCCTCCCCCTGCCCCCTCCCTCCCCCTGCCCCTCCCCTCCCCCTCCCCCTCCTCTCCCTGCCCCTCCCCCTCCCCCTCCCCTGCCCCCCCTCCTCTCCCTGCCCCCTCCCTCCCCCTGCCCCCTCCCTCCCCCTGCCCCCTCCCTCCCCCTGCCCCCCCCTCCCTCCCCTCCCCCTCCCCCTGCCCCCTCCCTAGCTGAAGGAGCAGGTGATGCTTCTAGAAGCTCAGTTAGAGAAACAGCTGGAGTCTGTCAGCGTCAGCCAAACGTATGCAGAGGAGATGGCACAGGTACTATATACTATACTATACTACTACACTATACTATACTACTATACTACTATACTACTACTATTACACTATACTATACTACTATACTACTATACTACTATACTACTACTACTACTACTACTACTACTACTATACTACTATACTATACTATACTACTATACTACTACTATTACACTATACTATACTACTATACTACTATACTACTACTACTACTACTACTACTACTACTACTACTATACTACTATACTATACTATACTACTATACTACTACTATACTACTATACTATACTATACTACTATACTACTACTATACTACTATACTATACTTTACTACTACTACTACTACTATACTACTATACTTTACTACTACTACTACTACTACTATACTACTATACTACTACTACTACTACTACTACTACTACTACTACTACTACTATACTACTATACTTTACTACTACTACTACTACTACTACTATACTACTACTACTACTACACTCCAGTAGGGTCGGTCTAGTAACAGTCATCGTTACACACTCAGACATGTTGGCTTCGTCTCACTGTGACTGGCTGGGTTAGGGTTAACCCTATGTTGACTGGCTGGGTTAGGGTTAACCCTATGTTGACTGGCTGGGTTAGGTTTAACCCTATGTTGACTGGCTGGGTTGGGGTTAACCCTATGTTGACTGGCTGGGTTGGGGTTAACCCTATGTTGACTGGCTGGGTTGGGGTTAACCCTATGTTGACTGGCTGGGTTAGGGTTAACCCTATGTTGACTGGCTGGGTTAGGGTTAACCCTATGTTGACTGGCTGGGTTAGGGTTAACCCTATGTTGACTGGCTGGGTTAGGGTTAACCCTATGTTGACTGGCTGGCTGGGTTAGGGTTAACCCTATGTTGACTGGCTGGCTGGGTTAGGGTTAACCCTATGTTGACTGGCTGGGTTAGGGTTAACCCTATGTTGACTGGCTGGGTTGGGGTTAACCCTATGTTGACTGGCTGGGTTGGGGTTAACCCTATGTTGACTGGCTGGGTTGGGGTTAACCCTATGTTGACTGGCTGGGTTAGGGTTAACCCTATGTTGACTGGCTGGGTTGGGGTTAACCCTATGTTGACTGGCTGGGTTAGGGTTAACCCTATGTTGACTGGCTGGGTTAGGGTTAACCCTATGTTGACTGGCTGGGTTGGGGTTAACCCTATGTTGACTGGCTGGGTTAGGGTTAACCCTATGTTGACTGGCTGGGTTAGGGTTAACCCTATGTTGACTGGCTGGGTTAGGGTTAACCCTATGTTGGCTGGCTGGGTTAGGGTTAACCCTATGTTGACTGGCTGGGTTAGGGTTAACCCTATGTTGACTGGCTGGGTTAGGGTTAACCCTATGTTGACTGGCTGGGTTAGGGTTAACCCTATGTTGGCTGGCTGGGTTAGGGTTAACCCTATGTTGACTGGCTGGGTTGGGGTTAACCCTATGTTGACTGGCTGGGTTAGGGTTAACCCTATGTTGACTGGCTGGGTTAGGGTTAACCCTATGTTGACTGGCTGGGTTAGGGTTAACCCTATGTTGACTGGCTGGGTTAGGGTTAACCCTATGTTGACTGGCTGGGTTAGGGTTAACCCTATGTTGACTGGCTGGGTTAGGGTTAACCCTATGTTGACTGGCTGGGTTAGGGTTAACCCTATGTTGACTGGCTGGGTTAGGGTTAACCCTATGTTGACTGGCTGGCTGGGTTAGGGTTAACCCTATGTTGACTGGCTGGGTTAGGGTTAACCCTATGTTGGCTGGCTGGGTTAGGGTTAACCCTATGTTGACTGGCTGGGTTAGGGTTAACCCTATGTTGACTGGCTGGCTGGGTTAGGGTTAACCCTATGTTGACTGGCTGGGTTAGGGTTAACCCTATGTTGGCTGGCTGGGTTAGGGTTAACCCTATGTTGACTGGCTGGGTTAGGGTCAACCCTATGTTGACTGGCTGGGTTAGGGTCAACCCTATGTTGACTGGCTGGGTTAGGGTTAACCCTATGTTGACTGGCTGGGTTAGGGTTAACCCTATGTTGACTGGCTGGCTGGGTTAGGGTTAACCCTATGTTGACTGGCTGGGTTGGGGTTAACCCTATGTTGGCTGGCTGGGTTAGGGTTAACCCTATGTTGACTGGCTGGGTTAGGGTTAACCCTATGTTGACTGGCTGGGTTAGGGTTAACCCTATGTTGACTGGCTGGGTTAGGGTTAACCCTATGTTGACTGGCTGGGTTAGGGTTAACCCTATGTTGACTGGCTGGGTTAGGGTTAACCCTATGTTGACTGGCTGGGTTAGGGTTAACCCTATGTTGACTGGCTGGGTTAGGGTTAACCCTATGTTGACTGGCTGGGTTAGGGTTAACCCTATGTTGACTGGCTGGGTTAGGGTTAACCCTATGTTGACTGGCTGGGTTAGGGTTAACCCTATGTTGACTGGCTGGGTTAGGGTTAACCCTATGTTGACTGGCTCGGCGGCCATCTTCTCTCCCTGCAGCTGAAGGCCTTGTTATCAGCCACACAGAGCCAGCTCAGCCAATCAGAAGCCCAGAAGCTGGAGACCAGCAGCCAATCAGAAGCCCAGAAGCAGGCGGGGGAACTCTCTCTGGTAGGTGTTCTAGAATGTTCCACTCTGACCCCCAACACTAACCCTAAATACCTGACCTCTGACCTCTACCTGACCCTGTGACCTCTCTACCTGACCCTGTGACCTCTACCTGACCCTGTGACCTCTCTACCTGACCCTGTGACCTCCACCTGACCCTGTGACCTCTACCTGACCCTGTGACCTCTCTACCTGACCCTGTGACCTCTCTACCTGACCCTGTGACCTCTCTACCTGACCCTGTGACCTCTCTACCTGACCCTGTGACCTCTACCTGACCCTGTGACCTCTACCTGACCCTCTGACCTCTACCTGACCCTGTGACCTCTCTACCTGACCCTGTGACCTCTACCTGACCCTGTGACCTCTACCTGACCCTGTGACCTCTACCTGACCCTGTGACCTCTACCTGACCCTGTGACCTCTACCTGACCCTCTGACCTCTACCTGACCCTCTGACCTCTACCTGACCCTCTGACCTCTACCTGACCCTGTGACCTCTACCTGACCCTGTGACCTCTACCTGACCCTGTGACCTCTACCTGACCCTGTGACCTCTACCTGACCCTCTGACCTCTACCTGACCCTCTGACCTCTACCTGACCCTGTGACCTCTACCTGACCCTGTGACCTCTACCTGACCCTGTGACCTCTACCTGACCCTCTGACCTCTACCTGACCCTGTGACCTCTACCTGACCCTGTGACCTCTACCTGACCCTGTGACCTCTACCTGACCCTGTGACCTCTACCTGACCCTGTGACCTCTACCTGACCCTCTGACCTCTACCTGACCCTGTGACCTCTACCTGACCCTCTGACCTCTACCTGACCCTCTGACCTCTACCTGACCCTCTGACCTCTACCTGACCCTCTGACCTCTACCTGACCCTCAGACCTCTACCTGACCCTGTGACCTCTACCTGACCCTGTGACCTCTACCTGACCCTGTGACCTCTACCTGACCCTGTGACCTCTACCTGACCTCTCTACCTGACCCTGTGACCTCTACCTGACCCTGTGACCTCTACCTGACCCTGTGACCTCTACCTGACCTCTCTACCTGACCCTGTGACCTCTACCTGACCTCTCTACCTGACCCTGTGACCTCTACCTGACCCTGTGACCTCTCTACCTGACCTCTGACCTCTCTACCTGACCCTGTGTGAATGTGTAGGGCTGCTTCTTAGTTTCTCCTTATGCTTCCTGTGAGGGGCATATGGAAAGGGGATTGGCTTGTGTTGAGTAGCAGGAAGTGGGCATGGCTTGTGTTGAGTAGCAGCTTCCTGTTTCAGGTGAGAGAGCAGCTGAGCGATGCCACAGAGCACGTGCACCAGGAGGCCCCGCCCACTCAGGTCACAGTGGCCCCGCCCACTCAGGAGGCCCCGCCCACTCAGGTCACAGTGGCCCCGCCCACTCAGGTCAGGGTGGCAGCCTGGAGGGGGGGGGGAGGGAGGGTCTAACCACTGGCATGGCTCCATTTAACCCTGGATGCTCGCTGACACTAGTCTGTGTGTGTGTGTGTGTCTGTGTGTCTGTGTGTGTGTCTGTGTCTCTGTGTGTCTCTGTGTGTCTCTGTGTGTCTCTGTGTGTCTCTGTGTCTCTGTGTCTCTGTGTGTCTGTGTGTCTGTGTGTCTGTGTGTGTGTCTGTGTCTCTGTGTGTGTGTCTGTGTCTCTGTGTGTCTCTGTGTGTCTCTGTGTGTCTCTGTGTCTCTGTGTGTCTGTGTCTCTGTGTGTCTGTGTCTCTGTGTGTCTGTGTGTCTCTGTGTCTCTGTGTCTCTGTGTCTCTGTGTGTCTGTGTGTCTCTGTGTCTCTGTGTGTCTCTCTGTCTCTGTGTGTCTGTGTCTCTGTGTGTCTCTATGTCTCTGTGTCTCTGTGTCTCTGTGTCTCTGTGTGTCTCTGTGTCTCTGTGTGTCTGTGTGTCTCTGTGTGTCTCTCTGTCTCTGTGTGTCTGTGTCTCTGTGTGTCTCTATGTCTCTGTGTCTCTGTGTGTCTGTGTGTCTCTGTGTCTCTGTGTGTCTCTGTGTGTCTGTGTCTCTGTGTGTCTGTGTGTCTCTGTGTCTCTGTGTGTCTCTGTGTGTCTCTCTGTCTCTGTGTGTCTCTGTGTGTCTGTGTCTCTGTGTCTCTATGTCTCTGTGTGTCTCTGTGTGTCTCTGTGTGTCTGTGTCTCTGTGTCTCTATGTCGCTGTGTGTCTGTGTGTCTCTGTGTCTCTGTGTGTTTGTGTGTGTGTCTGTGTCTCTGTCTCTGTGTGTCTCTCTGTGTCTCTGTGCGTCTGTGTGTCTCTGTGTCTCTCTGTGTCTCTCTGTGTCTCTGTGTGTCTCTGTGTGTCTCTGTGTGTCTCTCTGTGTGTCTCTGTGTGTCTGTGTGTCTCTGTGTGTCTCTGTGTCTCTGTGTGTCTCTGTGTCTCTCTGTGTGTGTCTCTGTGTGTCTCTGTGTGTCTCTTCCCCAACACAGCTTGCCTTTTCCAGCTGCATTCTGATTGGTCAAGAGGCGTCTTGACGTGTTCTAACTAACCTCTGATTGGTCAAAGCTCTGTCACTGGAGCGGGCGGGGCTTGCTCCATGATGGTGATTGGTCCAGAGTCTGGGTGGAGAGAGAAGTCTGACTCAGTGTGTGTGTGTGTGTGTGTGTGTGTGTAGATGGAGCAGCCCGAGGGGAGAGAGCAGCTACCTGAGGACGTTAAACAGGTGAGCCACACCTCCGACCAGCCACACTGAACACAAATGAACACTTTCATGAGTTGAAATCGAGATAAAGATCTAAGACCTTTTTTCCCCTATTGTACACAAAAGGCTTATTTCTCTAAAATTGTGTTCACGACAATGTTGTTTACACCTGTGTTATTTAGTGAGCACTTCTCCTTTGCCGAGATACTCCATCCACCTGACAGGTGTGGCATATCCAGATGCTGATTAGACAGCATGGCTGTTGCACAGGTGTGCCTTAGGCTGTCACGGCTGTCACGTTGCTGTTGACCGTGTCCTCACAGAGAGGACATGTTGACTGTCTCCTCACAGAGAGGACATGTTGACTGTGCTCCTCACAGAGAGGACATGTTGACTGTCTCCTCACAGAGAGGACATGTTGACTGTCTCCTCACAGAGAGGACATGTTGACTGTCTCCTCACAGAGAGGACATGTTGAATGTGCTGCTCACAGGCCTCTTTCACACCGGCAGTTCCGAACGCCGGTTCGTGTTCGCGTGCCGAAACCTCCGAACGTTGGCGCTGTCTGGCGAACGAGCCCGCGTTCATACCAGTGTATCGTTCGCCAGACAGCGCCAACGTTCGGAGGTTTCGGCACGCGAACGCGAACCGGCGTTCGGAACTGCCGGTGTGTAAGCCCTATCAGAGAGGACATGTTGACTGTCTCCTCACAGAGAGGACATGTTGACTGTCTCCTCACAGAGACTATACAGAGTTATAGAGTTAGAGTTCCTCTGGCAACTAGAAGTCCTTCATTCCAACTGCCACTAGCATCCGTCCCTCTGCAGAGTGACCAGCAAGATGGAAGCCACAGACATGAACTGTTCTGATGTGTCACAGACATGAACTGTTCTGATGTGTTTCTAATGTGCAACCCTGTCTCTGTCTCTGTCTCTCTCTGTCTCTGTCTCTCTCTCTGTCTCTGTCTCTGTCTGTCTCTGTCTAACCCTGTCTCTGTCTCTGTCTAACTCTGTCTCTGTCTCTGTCTCTGTCTGTCTCTGTCTCTGTCTGTCTCTGTCTAACCCTGTCTCTGTCTCTCTCTGTCTCTGTCTCTCTCTCTCTCTCTGTCTCTGTCTCTCTCTGTCTCTGTCTAACTCTGTCTCTGTCTCTGTCTCTCTCTGTCTCTGTCTCTCTCTGTCTCTGTCTCTCTCTGTCTCTGTCTAACTCTGTCTCTGTCTAACTCTGTCTCTGTCTCTGTCTCTGTCTCTGTCTCTGCCTGTTTGTGTTTTTCATGTCGTGCTGGTTGCCTTCTGGCTTCTTGTGTTGATTTTTCTGTGTTTGGTGAACCGAAGACAATAAAGTTATATTCACCTTGGTGGACAATAAAGTTATATTCAATTGACTTGTCTCAGCAGGAGGAGGAGCAGGAGCAGGAGGAGGAGTCTGAACCGAAGGACGGGACCTCTGTTTGAGAACTCCACGGAAGACGAGCAACTCGCCAAAGATGCCTTAACATCCAACCATTACTCCACCCTTCTCTCGTATTGTAGTTGATTATGTAGCCGAGGGGGAGGGGCTTGTTTAAGGGAAGGGGGCGTGTCCACGGGGGAAGAGGAGGGGCTTGTTTAAGGGAAGGGGGTGTGTCCACGGGGGAAGAGGAGGGGCTTGTTTAAGGGAAGGGGGGCGTGTCCACGGGGGAAGAAGAGGGGCTTGTTTAAGGGAAGGGGGGCGTGTCTGAGGGGGAAGAGGAGGGGCTTGTTTAAGGGAAGGGGGCGTGTCCACGGGGGAAGAGGAGGGGCTTGTTTAAGGGCAGGGGAGCGTGTCCGAGGGGGAAGAGGAGGGGCTTCGGTCGTGTTCATGTGTGATGGATGGGGGTGGACTTCCTGTCTTGTCAGGAAGCTTCTGTTTGTTCCCTGTCTGTCCCAGAGCCCCGCCCCCCTCGGCCAGGGAGCCAATCACACGCTGATGGAGGGGGGGGGGGGGGGGGGGCGGTGTTATTGATAAAGGGAAGGTAGCTGTGTGTTCAACGTACAGCCACAGGTGCAATCATGCTTTAGTTGTCCTCTGGGGGGAGGGAGAGGGGGGGGAGGGAGGGAGAGAGGGAGGGGGAGAGAGAAAGGGTGGGGGGAGGGAGGGAGGAGGGGGAGAGAGAAAGGGTGGGGGGAGGGAGGCCGTTTCATGGTACACAGATGCAACAATGTGGTTCCTTGTATTTCAGTAGTGGGCTGCTGGCCACTGTGACTCTGTATCAAATAAACTGTGTAGACACAACGGAAACCAGATTCTCTTTCTCTGATCAGTTTAAACTGTGTAGAAGTGAATTTGACGGGACCATGGCGACACTGCAGTTACCGTGGCTACACTGCCAACTGAGCTATGACAATATAGGTTTTTGACATTCTGGACATTTATTAGACACTTTCACACTCCACAAAGTACATTTGTCCAAAGTAAGTGAATTATCTATACATCATCTATAGTCATCATAAGCAAAACTCTATGCTAGGACCAGGGTTAGACCAGGGTTAGACCAGAGTTAGACCAGGGTTAGGACCAGGGCTAGACCAGGGTTAGGACCAGGGTTAGACCAGGGTTAGGACCAGGGTTAGACCAGGGTTAGACTAGAGTAAGACCAGGGTTAGACCAGGGTTAGACCAGGGTTAGGACCAGGGTTAGGACCAGGGTTAGACCAGGGTTAGGACCAGGGTTAGGACCAGGGTTAGACCAGGGTTAGGACCAGGGTTAGACCAGGGTTAGACCAGGGTTAGACCAGGGTTAGGACCAGGGTTAGGACCAGGGTTAGACCAGGGTTAGGACCAGGGTTAGACCAGGGTTAGGACCAGGGTTAGACCAGGGTTAGGACCAGGGTTAGGACCAGGGTTAGACCAGGGTTAGGACCAGGGTTAGGACCAGGGTTAGACCAGGGTTAGACCAGGGTTAGGACCAGGGTTAGGACCAGGGTTAGACCAGGGCTAGACCAGGGGTAGGACCAGGGGTAGGACCAGGGTTAGACCAGGGTTAGACCAGGGTTAGACCAGGGTTAGACCAGGGTTAGACCAGGGTTAGGACCAGGGTTAGATCAGAGTTAGACCAGTGTTAGACCAGGGTTAGACCAGGGTTAGGACCAGGGTTAGACCAGAGTTAGACCAGTGTTAGACCAGGGCTAGACCAGGGTTAGGACCAGGGTTAGACCAGGGTTAGACCAGGGTTAGACCAGGGTTAGACCAGGGTTAGACCATGTGTTTATGGGTTAGGGTTAGTGTTGTTTATTATCAGCAGAGTAACTGTACAGAGGGGTAATGGTGGGTGAAGAGGTCTTACAATAATCAACAATAAACACTAATTCTTATTACTAAATGTCTCATTCTAATTTATCTTATAATAATTCCCCCAATGTAGTAAGTTCCCATAATTCCCATATTCCCAAATCACAATGGCTGTGTTCGGAATAGCATAAGTGTGATCACGGATGAGCGGTGGTATTTTCACTGAAATGAGCGGGAATTTACATTGAAATGCATTCTTAGACATGTCTACATTATCATGATTACAAAGATGCCACTTGAAATGCATGAAATCCACGTTTATTTGTGTCTTACACACATGTTCACCTAGTATCTGACTGCCTGCAGCCCAATCACGAATGATCCCAGTATTGTAGCTTCAGACAAGTTGGTTGTTATTGTGCTTGCTGCAGCAAGCCCACGATATGTTATTGCTCATATATATTTATATTAATCCTGTTCTTTTACCAACTGCTAAGACAACAATATAGTAAGCTAGTTACTTTAGCTAGCTAAAGATATTGGCCCCCAAATCATTTTACAACTTGTAACTAACTAAGTTTGCAGTAACTAAGGTAACCCCGCAGTAAAGGTATCTAACTAAAGTAACGTAGCTAGCGAATGTTAGCCTACAAAAATGGAGAAAAAAAACTCAGATCAGATATATAAGAGTTATTTTGATAAACTGGACACATTTTGGGAATATATGTGGTTACTTTCTCACCTGAAAACATATTAAAACTTCATAAAATAACATGTTAACACTTGTAGAGCCTAAATTACTACAGCTTTTAGCTGATGGAGGCTTAACCTGATTTAAAATGCCCGCTGGCATACTTATTATGAATGTAGTATGCAGTATGCTAGTATGTAGTATGTAGTATGTAGTATGCAGTATGTAGTATGTAGTATGCAGTATGTAGTATGTAGTATGTAGTATGCAGTATGTATGTATGTCCCCTCAGCCGAAGGCCCGACGAGTAATCCATCACAACAGTCGACCGACGACGACCACGGCGACTCCCCTGACGAAAACATTCGGAAAGTATCGTAACTCGTACTTTCATTCCGCGTATCGCGTATCGCACGGTTATCACGGTTATCACGGTTATCACGGTTATCTCGGTTATCATGGTTATCACGGTTATCACGGTTATCTCGGTTATCATGGTTATCACGGTTATCATGGTTATCTTGGTTATCATGGTTATCACGGTTATCATGGTTATCATGGTTATCACGGTTATCATGGTTATCACGGTTATCATGGTTATCACGGTTATCACGGTTATCTCGGTTATCATGGTTATCACGGTTATCACGGTTATCACGGTTATCACGGTTATCACGCCGCCATTTCTTCACATTTCTTTTCTCTGAAGCTTTCAAACGTTCAGACGTTTGTTTTACAGCTTCATTATCGCACCTCGACCCCTGACCCAGGGAATATGGTTGGGAATTCTATTAGAAAAAGAAAAAAAAGACTTTGTTGCACAATCAAAATAATGAGCTATTTAAAGTGATAGCCTACAACATCCTCTACCATGGTTAAAATTGAGGACAGTATTAACAGCAGTCAAGAGAGCAGTGATGATGATGATTAAGCTTGTAGCATAAATAAATGCTTAGGCTGTAACTTTTTGTTGAAAAGTTGATTTCAGTGTTTACAGAACAGAGCAGTGCTTAAAGAGATGTCCGTTTATTTCAGTGTGTTTAAAGAACAGACATTCAGTTAGTGCTTAAAGAGATGTCAGTTGATTTCATTGTGTTTAAAGGAGTCTGACAGACTTTCATGCTTAAAGAGCAGTCATTTGATTTTGCCTTTGTTTATTTTGTTTTGCACACAATCATTTGTTCGTTCATCTTTATTTATGAATAAACGTTTTGCTAA
>NC_137686.1:29282931-29287931 GCF_963989245.1 Nansenia antarctica
GGTCAGGGGTCAGGGTCAGGGGTCAGGGTTAGGGGTCAGGGTCAGGGTCAGGGTCAGGGGTCAGGGTTAGGGGTCAGGGTCAGGGTCAGGGTCAGGGGTCAGGGTTAGGGGTCAGGGTCAGGGTCAGGGTCAGGGTCAGGGGTCAGGGTTAGGGGTCAGGGTTAGGGTCAGGGTCAGGGGTCAGGGTTAGGGGTCAGGGTTAGGGGTCAGGGTTAGGGTCAGGGTCAGGGTTAGGGACTCACCTTGAAGCGTCAGGGGGGCGTCTCCAGACCCCCTCTCCGGCCAGGCTCCTCCCCCAGCACCCTCCAGGGAGAGCTCTGACAGGAAGTTGTCCTCATCGTCCTCCGTGTGATTGGCTGGGTCGTTAGAGGGGAGGTTCTCCACCAGGAACAGCTTGGTGACCACAGCACTCTCCCTCCCATCCCTGCACGACAGGACAGTCATCCCTCTCTCTCTCTCTCTCTCTCCCTCTCCCTCCCATCCCTCTCTCTCTCTCTCTCCCTCTCCCTCCCATCCCTCTCTCTCTCTCTCTCTCCCTCTCCCTCCCATCCCTCTCTCTCTCTCTCTCCCTCTCCCTCCCATCCCTCTCTCTCTCTCACTCCCTCCCCTCCCTGCAGGACAGGACAGTAACCCCCCCCTCACCTGCTGCCCCTCCCCCCCCCCTCACCTGCTGCCCCTCCCCCCCCCCTCACCTGCTGCCCCCCCCCCCTCACCTGCTGACAGCCAGGGCTTTGATGTTGACCCGTCCTGGAGGTAGTCGTATTGGTCCACTGTACTTCAGAGTGCCGCCGTCCCCTGGCCCCGCCCCCATCCCTGGCCCCGCCCCCTTCCTCCTCCTCCACGGCTCGGGGCGGCTGCCGTCCAACGTGTAGAACACACTCACCTCTGGGCTGTCTGCAACACAGTGTGTGTGTGTGTGTGTGTGTGTGTGTTATATTTCATTATATTTGCACAGGCAGTTCACATTATAGCAGGAGACTTCAATCATGTCGACCTGAAGGCAGTACTACCCAAGTTCTATCAGCATGTTAAATGTGCAACAAGAGGAGAAAAAACACTGGATAAGGTATACACCAACATCAAACGTGCTTACAAGGCTAGACCGCTAGCTCATCTAGGCATGTCTGACCATGTGTCAATCCTCCTGATCCCAGCATACACTACCATGAGGAAAAGTGCTCCCATCACCACTAAGACTGTCAGAACCTGGCCAGAAGGGTCCGCTCCACTGCAGATCTGCCTAAATGACACCCCATGGCAGGAATATGAGCATGAGGACCTGGAACAGTTCACGTCGTTGGTTCTGAACCACATAGTGAACTGCACCAACTCAGTCACCGTGGACAAACGGGTCCGGGTCTACCCCAACACGAAGCCATGGATGACTGGGAAGGTCCAAAAACTGATCAACGAGAGGGACAACGCCTTCTTCGCAGGGAAGGGCACACCGCTGTACAGCACCACCAGGGCTAACCTAAAGCGCGGCATCAAAGAGGCCAAGGCAGACCACAGAGAGAAGATTGAGGAATGCTTCCTGAGCAACGACTCCAGGCGGAGTGGCAGGGGGTTCAGCACATGACAAACTTCAGAGCCAACAGGCTCACAGCCGCAGAGGACGACCCCCTGCTGGCGGAAAAGCTGAACTCCTTCTACGCCCGGTTCGACGAGGGGCGAACGGAGGTAACCACAACACAAACACCACTCTCTCCAGCTCTCAGCAGCCTCACCCTCACAGAGCATTAAGTGAGACGCGTGCTGAAGGCGGTGGACCCCAGGAAAGCCTCGGGGCCGGATGGCGTCCTGGGACGGGTGCTGAGGGACTGCGCCGACCAGCTGGCCGGGGTTTTCACCAACATCTTCAACCAGTCCCTGTCCCAGGCCACCATCCCACCCTGCCTGAAAACCTCAACTATCATCCCAGTCCCGAAGAAAAGCACGGTGAGCTGCCTAAACGACTACCGCCCGGTGGCACTCACACCAATCATCATGAAGTGCTTCGAGAAACTAGTCCGGGCCCACATACTCACACGCCTCCCGCCCAACCTGGATCCATACCAGTTCGCCTACAGAGCCCACAGGTCCACAGAGGACGCCATCGCGACGACTCTCCACACCACTCTATCCCACCTGGAGAGGGGAAACAGCTACGCGAGACTGCTCTTTGTGGACTTCAGCTCCGCCTTCAACACCATCCTTCCAGACAGGCTAGTGACCAAACTACTAGACCTGGGTCTATCACACTCTATATGTGCATGGATCAAGGACTTCCTGACCGACCGCCCCCAGAGGGTGCGGGTGGGCCCCCACACCTCCACAGCCCTCAGACTCAGCACTGGGTCCCCCCAGGGCTGCGTGCTAAGCCCCATCCTCTACAACCTCTAAACCTACGACTTCACCCCCGTCCACCCCAGCAACTCCATCGTAAAGTTTGCAGACGACACCACCGTGGTGGGCTGCATCTCGGGGGGGGACGAGGCGGCGTACAGGGATGAGGTAGAGCAACTGAGCAAGCTGTGCAAGGTTAACAACCTGCTGCTGAACAAGTCAAAGACCCAGGAAATCATCGTGGACTTCAGGAGGAAAAAGTCCGAGATCCAGCCCCTGCTCATCGACGGAGAGAGCGTGGAGAGAGTCTCAACCCTCCGATTCCTGGGGGTGCACATGCAGGATGACCTGTCCTGGAAGGACAACACAACAGCCACCATCAAGAAGGCACAACAGCGGCTCTACATCCTGAGAGTCCTCAGGAAGGAACACAGCAAGCAGGAGATACTGGTGACCTTCTACCGCGGCGCAGTGGAGAGCATCCTCACCTACGGCATCTGCAACTGGTTCTCCAGCTGCACAACCGCGGAGAGAAATGCGCTACAGAGAGTCGTGAGAACAGCCCAGAAGATCACCGGCGCCCCCCTCCCCTCTCTGGAAGAGCTGTACAACACACGCTGTCTCAGGAAGGCCTCCAAGATCTCCAGAGACCCAACCCACCCTGGGTACGAACACTTTACCCGGCTGCCCTCGAAAAGGCGGTACAGGACCATGGCCGCAAGGACAAACAGACTGAAGAACAGCTTCTACCCCAGGGCCATCCAGGCCCTGAACACAGCAAAGACCTAGGTTCTGGGCCCTGGACAGTCTGGACGGATTGATGGCAGCTGCTGGACTGAAAAAATCAGGTGTAGTGCTGAGGCACAAATATGTACATTTCAAGCCTGCAAACTGCGACACTTTAAATGAATGTGCAATAACACTATGTGCAATATGACAACCCTAGTCGTCTATCTGTACAGTATAGGTACATAGCCTTTATTTATGTAAACCAGCTCCTTCCCTTCTTGTGTTTTTTTTTCTTTTTTTTTCTTCTTTCCTAACACCAGGGGAGCCACCCCTCCTAAATTTCGTTGTTTGGTACCTGTACTGTAGCAATGACAATAAAGTCCATTCATTCATTCATTCATTCATTCATTCATTCATATTTATCATTTTTCATTATATTAAACAGCCATGCATTATATAATAATAATAATAATAATAATAATAACTAGAAGCTTTTCCTGCAAACATTGCAGCTCAAAGTGCTCCAATCATTATATAATCATTTAATTATTTAGTCATTTAAAGGCAATATTAAAAAGATGGGTTTCAGTCTTGACTTGAACATATGTGCTGAGGTTGCATCTCTAATGTAAACTGGCAGTGAGACACAATCTGGAGCATAAAATGAGAATGCAGCCTCACCAAACCTCTTGTTGTTGTTATATATTATATAAGACAGCCATGTGTTATATGTGTTGTTAGGGTTAGGGTTAGACAGTCTCTCTCACCTGAGCTGATCTCCAGGGGCGTCTCTGTGTCCACCTGGTTCTTGGTCTTGCCGGGGGGCGGGGCTCGGAGGGGCATCACCTGGGGCGCCGAGACAGAACCCGCTGTCATCCTCACGATGACGTGAACCTCCTAGAACCCAGAACACCTCCTCACACTCTAGAACCCAGAACAGAACACCTCCTCAATTCTGCCAAACATACATTTAGGGAGCGTTCGTAAATTAGCTCTGAGAGCGCCGGAGAACACCCTGGGGTCAACGTCATAGTGGGACCAAGTAATTTGATTGGACAAGAGGCATTCCATGACTGCTGATCAGATTTCCAGAGCGTATTTACGAACGCACCCATACAAACACTCCCACGATTATATATATATATATAATATATATATATAATATATTATATATTATGATATATATATATATTCTGCTGAAAGGGAGAATCGTATATTAAGAGGTTGCTTTCAACCAAAATGCCTGTGGTTTATGTTTAAATAGTTGTCTCGAATTAAGTTAACGTTCTTACTTGCCAACAATAACGTCCTTCTCTGCGGTTGTTGATGAGGGAATGATGTGGATGTTACAACGGCGCAGAGCTGTCAGACAGACATCCATACAGACACATGGCAGGGTCAGATATCCATCCAGACATCCATACAGACACATGGCAGGGTCAGATATCCATCCATACATCCATACAGACACAGAGCAGGGTCAGATATCCATCCATACATCCATACAGACACATGGCAGGGTCAGATATCCATCCATACATCCATACAGACACATGGCAGGGTCAGATATCCATCCATACATCCATACAGACACATGGCAGGGTCAGATATCCATCCAGACATCCATACAGACACAGAGCAGGGTCAGATATACATCCATACTCACACGACCGGTTTGTATCACGCAACCATAGCAACCATAGCACCCATAGCAACCATCAGGAACCACAACAAATAATAAACTGTTCTAAAATAACTGTTTGAATATTGTAAAGTCTTTGAAAACGAATGTATAAATAAATGAATGTATTAAATGTGGAATGTTTGTTATATTATTATAACGCCATTGTAATGTCAGCAAACCGACCTGCTTTCTATTAAAAAAATAAAAAATAAAAAGCAGTTGTCCAAATGCTGTAAAAGACCGCAATGAACATATGATACAT
>NC_137686.1:29292931-29300431 GCF_963989245.1 Nansenia antarctica
CTCTGGTGTGTGTAGCAGCTTCAGCTAGCTGGCTGGAAACTTCTAGGGGTGCGTTCGTAAACACGCTCTGAGAGCGCCGGAGCGCACGCTGGCTTCGATGTCACAGAGCGACCGAGTCGTTCGATTGGACGAGAGGCGTTCCGCGAGTGCTGATCGGATTTCCAGAGCGTGTTTACGAACGCACCCAGCCAGCTTTAGCGAATTGTATTCAAAGGGAATTATTTTCACCGGACAATATGTCCGACGACTTTTCAATTTGTCGGACTTCACCAAATTTTACCGGACAAAGACCGGTAATTGCCGGTTAACGGAAACCCAGGTGTGTGTGTGTCTCTATATGTGTGTGTGTGTGTCTCTATGTGTGTGTGTGTGTGTGTGTGTGTGTCTCTATGTGTGTGTGTGTGTGTCTCTATGTGTGTGTGTGTCTTTATGTGTTGTGTGTGTGTCTCTATGTGTGTGTGTGTGTGTGTGTGTGTCTCTATGTGTGTGTGTGTCTCTATGTGTTGTGTGTGTGTCTCTATGTGTGTGTGTGTGTGTGTGTGTCTCTATGTGTGTGTGTGTGTGTGTGTGTGTGTGTCTCTATGTGTGTCCAGAGAGGTGTCTGTATTAGAGGTAGCGTGCACCTTTGATATAAGCCTAGAGGAAGCCTTCATGACTAAGGTCATGAAATACCAGCAGCTTGTAGATACCATCTCAGAGCTAGGCTATAGGTGTACGCTATTAGTCTTTATATTTGGCAGCCTTGGACATGTGCACAGATTGGTTGTCAGAGGACTACGTCTACTGGGAATGTCCAAGGGAGAAGCAAAAAGGCTCAGCAAGTATTGCTCTGTCTCTGCGATTATTGGCAGCCGCCATATATGGCGGAGACGGTGTTACTTGTACCCGTGAGTCTTGTCCTGTTGTATGTGAAAGACATTGTCCATGTCTGTTTGTGAATGCATCCCATCTGTGCCCTCAGTATTTGTGTCCCTGTATACTTGTTTCTATGTGGACATAAATAAATGATTAAAATGTGTGTGTGTGTGTGTGTGTGTGTGTGTGTGTGTGTGTGTGTGTGTGTGTGTGTGTGTGTGTGTGTGTGTGTGTGTGTGTGTGTGTGTGTGTGTGTGTGTGTGTGTGTGTGTGTGTGTGTGTGTGTGTGTGTGTGTGTGTGTGTGTGTGTGTGTGTGTGTGTGTGTGTGTGTGTGTGTGTGTGTGTGTGTGTGTGTGTGTGTGTGTGTGTGTGTGTGTGTGTGTGTGTGTGTGTGTGTGTGTGTGTGTGTGTGTGTGTGTGTGTGTGTGTGTGTGTGTGTGTGTGTGTGTGTGTGTGTGTGTGTGTGTGTGTGTGTGTGTGTGTGTGTGTGTGTGTGTGTGTGTGTGTGTGTGTGTGTGTGTGTGTGTGTGTGTGTGTGTGTGTGTGTGTGTGTGTGTGTGTGTGTGTGTGTGTGTGTGTGTGTGTGTGTGTGTGTGTGTGTGTGTGTGTGTGTGTGTGTGTGTGTGTGTGTGTTACCAGGGTCAGCTGGACCTCCTGAGGAGCAGCACAGGACTCCTCTACAGGATGAAGGAGCAGACAGCCAGGTAACTGTCAGGACACAGCTAGCACATGTATATATAACATGAAACAGTTAGTAAACAGTTAGAACATGAAACAGTTAATAAACAGTTATAACATGAAACAGTTAGTAAACAGTTATAACATGAAACAGTTAGTAAACAGTTATAACATGAAACAGTTAGTAAACAGTTATAACATGAAACAGTTAGTAAACAGTTAGAACATGAAACAGTTAGTAAACAGTTAGAACATGAAACAGTTAGTAAACAGTTAGAACATGAAACAGTTAGTAAACAGTTAGAACATGAAACAGTTAGTAAACAGTTAGAACATGAAACAGTTAGTAAACAGTTAGAACATGAAACAGTTAGTAAACAGTTAGAACATGAAACAGTTAGTAAACAGTTAGAACATGAAACAGTTAATAAACAGTTAGAACATGAAACAGTTAGTTGCTGTTCCTTTCTCACAAGGTCTTTGTTTCCGTGTTATTTCAATTTGATCAAGAATAATGGTGAATCTGGGCCGGTAACCACGGTAACCATGACAACCCCAGATTTGTTTAATCACGCCACTAACAAGCCTTTGAATTGACTTGTTTTTCAGTCTTGTTGTTGTTGTTGTTGTTGTTGTTGTTGTTGTTGTTGTTGTTGTTGTTGTTGTTGTTGTTGTTGTTGTTGTTGTTGTGACGTGAGTGAAATAACAACCGTAGTAGTGTCAATGAGTTTTGTTGTTGTTCAACTATGGCTAGACCCTCTCCTAATGTGTGCTGGAGTGCAGCCAACCACAGCGCTTGAAAAGACCTTGTTTTTGTCACCCTGGTCACGGAGGAGGCGGTTATCGCACTTCACCGCTAACGTCCATTTCCTCCTCTCTCGCCTTTTGCAGCGTTCCGTAGCCTCAGTTCTCAGTAGGTGAGGAATAGAGCTCTGTAACACGACTGACTAGAGGCACCACAGACATGCCTAACAGCGATTGACTTCCTGTTAAATTCTGTGTGGGAGAGAAGAGACTGTCTTGTTTTTTTGCCCTGTGTGCTTTTCTTTCTCAAGCCGCACTTGTTTAAGATGCACCCCCCCACCGAGACCCCCGAAAGCGCATACTTAAACAGGCCTCTCGGTTTTCACCCTTCATTCATCTGTACAGACGGCTCTTTCAGACCGAATTCATCACAATGCATACACAAAGCTTGGTTGAATTAATTGATGAATTGAGTCCTGAAGTTTGGCCTTCCCTGTCCAGATTTGATATGATCCCGTGTGTTTCCTTCTCCTCCTCACTGTGAGTGCAGTGTTGAGTGGTTGAGTGTGTGTGTGTGTCAGAGCCCACAGACGGCTGCTAAAGGCCAACCCTGCAGAGTCCCCTGCAGAGAAAATGCCACTGCAGGATTAGAGCAGATTAAAGGCTCTTTTCATGCAGGGGAAAGTCGTGAGAATAGCAATAACACCTAGTTAGTTGAGGGCCTGACTGGTGTTGCCTGGTGTTGCTGACTGTTCTGAGTTCTGACTGGTCTGACTGTTCTCTCCTGTTAGGGAAATATTTAATATTTAATTATCTAAATAGAAAATAGAACAAGGTAGCCTGGTTTCTTCAGATTGTATAGAAACGGTTATTTAATTATCTTTTGCAAAAGGAGAAACAGTTTACAAGCATGACAGAGAAGGTCTGACAGTCAAACGTCCTCAG
This sequence comes from Nansenia antarctica, assembly GCF_963989245.1. Classification (NCBI taxonomy): domain Eukaryota; kingdom Metazoa; phylum Chordata; class Actinopteri; order Argentiniformes; family Microstomatidae; genus Nansenia; species Nansenia antarctica. Next base: position 29,296,155 of record NC_137686.1, read on the forward strand.
AGAAGTCCAGACACAGAGGGACGTATGTTTATACACTCAGGTAACACACCTGTCCTCAGGTAACACACCTGCCCTCAGGTAACACACCTGTCCTCAGGTAACACACCTGTCCTCAGGTAACACACCTGTCCTCAGGTAACACACCTGCCCTCAGGTAACACACCTGTCCTCAGGTAACACACCTGCCCTCAGGTAACACACCTGTCCTCAGGTAACACACCTGTCCTCAGGTAACACACCTGTCCTCAGGTAACACACCTGCCCTCAGGTAACACACCTGTCCTCAGGTAACACACCTGCCCTCAGGTAACACACCTGTCCTCAGGTAACACACCTGTCCTCAGGTAACACACCTGTCCTCAGGTAACACACCTGCCCTCAGGTAACACACCTGTCCTCAGGTAACACACCTGTCCTCAGGTAACACACCTGTCCTCAGGTAACACACCTGTCCTCAGGTAACACACCTGTCCTCAGGTAACACACCTGTCCTCAGGTAACACACCTGTCCTCAGGTAACACACCTGTCCTCAGGTAACACACCTGTCCTCAGGTAACACACCTGTCCTCAGGTAACACACCTGTCCTCAGGTAACACACCTGTCCTCAGGTAACACACCTGCCCTCAGGTAACACACCTGTCCTCAGGTAACACACCTGTCCTCAGGTAACACACCTGTCCTCAGGTAACACACCTGCCCTGAGATAACACACCTGTCCTGAGAGCTAAGCTAAAATAAGGAAGGAGAGCTAAGCTAAGCTAAGGAAGGAGAGCTGTTTCTCTCAGTAGGATGAAGGCTGTTCTGACTGGTGTGACTGTTTCTCTCCTCAGTAAGATGAAGGGGTCAGACAACCAGGAGAAGCTGGTCTACCAGATCATCGAAGACGCAGGAAACAAAGGTTGGTAGATCACTGCTGGTGGTGTTGTTGTTGTTGATGTTGATGTCAGGGATGTTGTTGGTGTTGTTGATGTTGATGTCAGGGATGTTGTTGTTGTTGTGGTCAGGGATGTTGTTGTTGTTGTTGATGTCAGGGATGTTGTTGTTGTTGTGGTCAGGGATGTTGTTGTTGTTGTTGATGTCATTGATTGATTGATTGAAAACTTTATTAGAAGATTTGCAGAAGTAGGTACATGAAAGTACATATTACATACAAGGTCAACTAACCGGATAAAAACCCAAGAAAGCCACTGGCTTATTTCAATTGGGGTCCTTGATTCTCAATTCATCGTTATCGTCAGGGATGTTGTTGTTGTTGTTGTTGTTGATGTGGTTGCGGTCAGGGATCTGGAGCAGAGACATCAGGGGGCCATTCCACTAAAGGTGGATCAGTATAGCGGCGATATAAATAAATGCGGCGCTCAGGCAACTCGAGATTGGAATTCAAGCCTCAGGTGATTCCTCGAACGAGGATCAGGCTTGTGTCATCAGTGTTCACAGAAGACAGGCTTACAAATCTTCGATACGGGCGCGTGCACGCAGACATAAAGAGCCCAGAAGAGTCGAAATGAAGATACTCCACTCTGCAGGCGTACTACATTTGCGCAGCATTCCCGAATTATTGATCTTTATGAAGACGGAAAAATAAGATGTAAAATAGTGCAATACTGCCGCAATTAACAAGGCGAGGGAAATGGTTTGGCAAGAAATTGCTGACCGATTAAATGCGTAGGTCATACTAGCCCCAGTTACGGTTAGATGTTCATATTTGAATAAATGAATATTACTACTGTGGTGATATCAGCAGCAGGCTACAAACCGTCATATCGCCACAATGGCCTAGTGGTATCGACCGCTGCCACAGGATTTATTCATCATTTTTAGACGGTGGTTCGAATCCCTCTTCCGACACACTTTTTACTGCAATTTCGTTGTCTGAATCTAATCTAAAATCTCATCTAAAAAAGTATGTAGGCTATAAAATTATGGTGCAGGCTAATTTACAAGAACTGACACGATTACAATGGTGTTTGAAGCCTTTGCATGAAATCTTCGGTTAAATGTAAAAAAAAAAAGACTTAGTCAAGTCTCGAACTCGCAACCTTTGGGACTCCAGCCGGCTGCCTTAACCACTGCGCCAACAGCAATGCAAGCTGATAGACATACCTATTCATTTTATTTTATTTAATTTTTTACACTTTTTAATTCAAAATATCTAGTTATCTATCACACAATCAAACTATCTATCGATCGATCACACTTTCAAATTATCAAATTATCTATCTATCACACAGTCAAACTATCTAATCTATCTATCTCGTGTGAAGTGGGAACTAATATTTCCTAAAAGACACATGAGGAACTGTCGTTCGGGGTTTAGTTTCCGCCTGTGAGCCTTTTTTGACGCGCGTCTTACTATTCATAGCTTTCATGTGACGTCACAGCATAGTGGAAACGCCCACCTGACGGGCAAAAGGCACTTTTTGCGGGCAAAACCCACGGGCAAAACCCACTTTTTGCGGGTTAATAACTTTGATTTCCCGTGGGTTAGGAAAATAATTCCAACGTGTCCGGAAAGAGGAGAAGCCAGGGAATCGAAAAGTTTTTGAATGGAGTCGATCCTCCACTCCTATCACCGTGGACACAGGAGCGAATTCCCGGGTAGAAATATCCCCTCGACCCGCTGTCAGCGGGAGTTCCGTCCAGCAGCGGTAGAACTCCCGAACGCCCGGTTGATCGAGTTTCGTATTAAAAGTATATCTTCTCGGGGTGTCAGCGAGGTGGTTAAGGGCTCAAAATGACCGTATACTGATGGTGAATTTAGCAATAATAGTATTGTATTTGTACCACCTCCATAACCGGTGTTATTCACGGAGAAAGCCGGTCAAGGACGCACCTTTTGCGGGATAATAACTTTGATTCTCCGGGGGTTAGGAAAATAATTCCAACATGTCTGGATAGAGGAGAAGACATGGAATCGAAAAGTTTTTGAATGGAGTCGATCCTCCACTCCTATCACCGTCGTGTATCTTGATAGTTCTTCGAAGATGGGTGAGGTGGTCTAAATAGTAGGCAGCCGGTAAATCGCCATGTTGAGCGATGTTGCTATGATACTTTTTGCCCGTCGGGTTGGTGGTTGCTAGGGAAGAAACCACGTGACTGAAAGCTATGAATAGCCAGTGTTTTAGCCTGGTCGGGACTCAGAAGGAGCTCAACCAAGCAGCGAATTTTTTGAGCCACATTGATGGCACCGAACGCAAGCTAACATTTTCGAGGCTTAGAACTTTATCGAGCTTCGTGGAATACCCCCCAGGTATAAGGTTGTGGGTGTGGTCATGTTGCGGTCATGTTGTGGTCATGTTGCGGTCATGTTGTGGTCATGTTGTGGTCATGTTGTGGTCATGTTGCGGTCATGTTGCGGTCATGTTGTGGTCATGTTGTGGTCATGTTGTGGTCATGTTGCGGTCATGTTGCGGTCATGTTGCGGTCATGTTGTGGTCATGTTGTGGTCATGTTGTGGTCATGTTGTGGTCATGTTGTGGTCATGTTGCGGTCATGGTGCGGTCATGTTGCGGTCATGTTGCGGTCATGTTGCGGTCATGTTGCGGTCATGTTGCGGTCATGTTGCGGTCATGTTGCGGTCATGTTGCGGTCATGTTGCGGTCATGTTGTTGTCATGTGGTCATGTTGTGGTCATGTTGTGGTCATGTTGTGGTCATGTTGCGGTCATGTGGTCATGTTGTGGTCATGTGGTCATGTTGCGGTCATGTTGTGGTCATGTTGTGGTCATGTGGTCATGTTGTGGTCATGTTGTGGTCATGTTGTGGTCATGTTGCGGTCATGTGGTCATGTTGTGGTCATGTTGTGGTCATGTTGCGGTCATGTTGTAGTCATGTTGTGGTCATGTGGTCATGTTGTGGTCATGTTGCGGTCATGTTGTGGTCATGTTGTGGTCATGTTGTGGTCATGTTGTGGTCATGTTGCGGTCATGTTGTGGTCATGTTGCGGTCATGTTGCGGTCATGTTGTGGTCATGTTGTGGTCATGTTGCGGTCATGTTGTGGTCATGTTGTGGTCATGTTGTGGTCATGTTGCGGTCATGTTGCGGTCATGTTGCGGTCATGTTGTGGTCATGTTGCGGTCATGTTGTGGTCATGTTGCGGTCAGGGATCTGGAGCAGGGACATCAGGTATAAGAGCAACCTGCCGCTGACGGAAATCAACAAGATCCTGAAGAACCTGGAGAGCAAGAAGCTGATCAAGGCTGTGAAGTCTGTCGCTGTGAGTCACCTCCACCTAACACCCCCTAACACCACCCTAACACCCCCCTAACACCACCT
>NC_137686.1:29305431-29307931 GCF_963989245.1 Nansenia antarctica
CCCACAGCCCCCTAACCCCGCCCACAGCCCCCTGAAGCAGAGATGAGCACCAGTTGACTTCAGGACCAGGGAGGATAACAGGCCCCGCCTTGTTGTCATGGTGATCTCATTCATATTATTTTGTTGTGTGTGATGTGTCTTTGATTTGGGGCCAATCAGAAGCCAGGACCAGGCTGTGGAGGCCTGTCATTGGTCAGCCCGGCTCTTCTCTTCCACAGCGACGTCTGTCACGCTACCATGACAACGTGTTCGTTTATTCACCTTGTTTATTCAACAACACTGAGGCAGCACCCAAATAAAGTATTTATTGAGCTGAATCGTACGATCACGTGTTTTATTATGACAAAACATTACAATGCATGATGGTCCTAAACACAATGCATGATGGTCCTAAATCACTCAGGCTTTAACAGCAGAGGACAGAGGTCAAACCCTGGAGGTCAGGCTCCTCCCCTCTACCCCTCCTCCTACCTTCCTCCTCCCCTCTACCCCTCCTCCTACCTTCCTCCTCCCCTCTACCCCTCCTCCTACCTTCCTCCTCCCCTCTACCCCTCCTCCTCCTCCCCTCTACCCCTCCTCCTCCTCCCCTCTACCCCTCCTCCGCGGCCTTCCTGAGGTTCTGCACGGCGTGGATCAGCTCAGGGAACGTGGTGTTCATGAAGTGTCCGCGGTCCGTGTAGCTGTGTAGCTCGGCCCCCAGCCCCTGGGCCACCGCCTGTTGCTCCGCCCACGGCAGGAAGGGGTCGTCAGAGGAGCCGAACTGGACAAGATGGCCGACGTTCTGCCTGATCTTCTCCCACTCCCACGGACGACTGAAATAACCTGAGACACAGAGATCAGACAGACAGGTAGATATCAGACAGACAGGTAGAGATATCAGACAGACAGGTAGAGATCAGACAGACAGGTAGAGATATCAGACAGACAGGTAGATATCAGACAGACAGGTAGATATCAGACAGACAGGTAGAGATATCAGACAGACAGGTAGATATCAGACAGACAGGTAGATATCAGACAGACAGTTAGAGATATCAGACAGACAGTTAGAGATATCAGACAGACAGTTAGAGATATCAGACAGACAGATAGATATCAGACAGACAGGTAGAGATATCAGACAGACAGGTAGAGATATCAGACAGACAGGTAGATATCAGACAGACAGGTAGAGATATCAGACAGACAGATAGATATCAGACAGACAGGTAGATATCAGACAGACAGGTAGAGATATCAGACAGACAGGTAGATATCAGACAGACAGGTAGAGATATCAGACAGACAGGTAGATATCAGACAGACAGGTAGATATCAGACAGACAGGTAGAGATCAGACAGACAGGTAGAGATATCAGACAGACAGGTAGATATCAGACAGACAGGTAGAGATATCAGACAGACAGGTAGAGATATCAGACAGACAGGTAGAGATATCAGACAGACAGGTAGATATCAGACAGGTAGATATCAGACAGACAGGTAGATATCAGACAGACAGGTAGAGATATCAGACAGATAGAGATATCAGACAGACAGGTAGATATCAGACAGAGGTAGATATCAGACAGACAGGTAGAGATATCAGACAGACAGGTAGAGATATCAGACAGACAAGTAGAGAGATCAGACAGACAGGTAGATATCAGACAGACAGGTAGATATCAGACAGACAGGTAGATATCAGACAGACAGATAGAGATATCAGATAGACAGGTAGAATTATCAGACAGACAGGTAGATGTCAGACAAACAGGTAGAGATATCAGACAGACAGGTAGATATCAGACAGACAGGTAGATATCAGACAGACAGGTAGATATCAGACAGACAGGTAGAGATATCAGACAGGTAGATATCAGACAGGTAGATATCAGACAGACAGGTAGATATCAGACAGACAGGTAGAGATATCAGACAGACAGGTAGAGATATCAGACAGACAGGTAGAGATATCAGATAGACAGGTAGAGATATCAGACAGACAAGTAGAGATATCAGACAGACAGAGATATCAGACAGACAGACAGGTAGATATCAGACAGACAAGTAGAGATATCAGATAGACAGTTAGAGATATCAGACAGACAGGTAGATATCAGACAGAGAGGTAGATATCAGACAGACAGGTAGAGAGATCAGACAGACAGGTAGATATCAGACAGACAGGTAGAGATATCAGACAGACAGGTAGATATCAGACAGACAGGTAGAGATATCAGACAGACAGGTAGAGATATCAGACAGACAGGTAGAGATATCAGACAGACAGGTAGAGATATCAGACAGACAGTTAGAGATATCAGACAGACAGGTAGAGATATCAGACAGACAGGTAGATATCAGACAGACAGGTAGATATCAGACAGACAGGTAGATATCAGACAGGTAGATATCAGACAGACAGGTAGATATCAGATAGACAGTTAGAGAGATCAGACAGACAGGTAGATATCAGACAGACAGGTAGATATCAGACAGACAGTTAGAGATATCAGAG
>NC_137686.1:29317931-29320431 GCF_963989245.1 Nansenia antarctica
ACACACACACACACACACGCACGCTACACACGCACGCACATGCTATACACGCTACACACACACACACACACACAAACACACACACACACATACACATACAGACACACATACATCCCCCCCTGGTGTACAGCCCTAATACCCCCCTCCCTCCCCCTTCCTCTCTCTCCCCCCCTCCCCCCCTCCCTCCCCCTTCCTCTCCCTCCCCCCCTCCCTCCCCCTCCCTCTCTCTCCCCCCCTCTCCTCCCCCCCTCCCCCCCTCCCCCCTCCCTCCTCCCCCTCCCCCCCAGGTGTGTGGCCACGGGTTTGACGCAGGCGAGCTGGGCCCCAACACCATCGTAGGCAGCGCCGCCTTCAACATGTTCATCATCATCGGCCTGTGTGTGTCCATCATCCCCGACGGCCAGGTACCTGTCTGTCTGCCTGTCTGTCTGTCTGCCTGTCTGTCTGTCTGTCTGTCTGTCTGCCTGTCTGTCTGTCTGCCTGTCTGTCTGTCTGTCTGCCTGTCTGCCTGTCTGCCTGTCTGCCTGTCTCTGTCTGTCTGTCTGCCTGCCTGTCTGTCTGACTGTCTGTCTGTCTGCCTTCTGTCTGTCTGCCTGTCTGCCTGTCTGTCTGCCTGTCTGCCTGTCTGTCTGTCTGTCTGTCTGCCTGTCTGTCTGACTGTCTGTCTGTCTGCCTTCTGTCTGTCTGCCTGTCTGCCTGTCTGTCTGCCTGTCTGTCTGTCTGTCTGTCTGCCTGTCTGTCTGCCTTCTGTCTGTCTGTCTGTCTGTCTGCCTGTCTGCCTGTCTGTCTGTCTGCCTTCTGTCTGTGTGTCTGCCTGCTTGTCTGTCTGTCTGTCTGTCTGTCTGTCTGCCTTCTGTCTGTCTGCCTGTCTGTCTGTCTGTCTGTCTGTCTGCCTTCTGTCTGTCTGCCTGTCTGTCTGTCTAGGTCTAGGTGGTAAGAGATGTGTCCTAGGTCTAGGTGGTAGTAGATGTGTCCTAGGTCTAGGTGGTAAGAGATGTGTCCTAGGTCTAGGTGTTAGTAGATGTGTCCTAGGTCTAGGTGGTAGTAGATGTGTCCTAGGTCTAGGTGGTAAGAGATGTGTCCTAGGTCTAGGTGGTAGTAGATGTGTCCTAGGTCTAGGTGGTAAGAGATGTGTCCTAGGTCTAGGTGGTAAGAGATGTGTCCTAGGTCTAGGTGGTAAGAGATGTGTCCTAGGTCTAGGTGGTAGTAGATGTGTCCTAGGTCTAGGTGGTAGTAGAGGTGTCCTAGGTATAGGTGGTAAGAGATGTGTCCTAGGTCTAGGTGGTAGTAGATGTGTCCTAGGTATAGGTGGTAAGAGATGTGTCCTAGGTCTAGGTGGTAGTAGATGTGTCCTAGGTCTAGGTGGTAGTAGATGTGTCCTAGGACTAGGTGGTAGGAGATGTGTCCTAGGTCTAGTTGGTAAGAGATGTGTCCTAGGTCTAGGTGGTAAGAGATGTGTCCTAGGTCTAGGTGGTAAGAGATGTGTCCTAGGTCTAGGTGGTAAGAGATGTGTCCTAGGTCAAATTGGTAAGAGATGTGTCCTAGGTCTAGGTGGTAAGAGATGTGTCCTAGGTCTAGGTGGTAGTAGATGTGTCCTAGGTCTAGGTGGTAGTAGATGTGTCCTAGGTCTAGGTGGTAAGAGATGTCCTGAGTCTGGTCACATAGATGTTTTCACTGTTGTCATTGTCACGCACGTGATTATTTTCTATCTTTTCTTCTATCTTTCGGTATATGAGATATATTCTGGTCTGATAGGGGGAGGAGGGGGAGGAGGGTGAGGAGGGTGAGGAGGGTGAGGAGGGGGAGGAGGGTGAGGAGGGTGAGGAGGGTGAGGAGGGTGAGGAGGGTGAGGAGGGGGAGGAGGGGGAGGAGGGGGAGGAGGGGGAGGAGGGTGAAGCATCTGAGGTTGTTGTTGTGTTCCCAGGTGAGGAGGGTGAAGCACCTGCGGGTGTTCTTCGTGACGGCGGCCTGGTCCGTGTTCGCCTACACCTGGCTGTACCTGATCCTGGCGGTGGTGTCCCCGGGGGTGGTGGACGTGTGGGAGGGGCTGGTCACGCTGAGCTTCTTCCCGCTGTTCGTGGGCTTCGCCTACGCCGCCGACCGCCGCCTCCTCCTGAAGTACGTCTCCAAACGCTACCGGCCCGGGAAGAGAGGGGGCGGCGCCATGGTGGTGGTGGAGACGGAGGGGGAGGCGCCAGGGGCGGGGGACGGCCTGGGGAAGGTCAACTCCCACGGGGGGGAGGGGGAGCTGGTGGCCCTGGGCGAGGGAGGGCTGGGGGAGGAGGGGGAGGAGGGGGAGGAGGAGGAGGCGAGGAGGGAGGTGGCCCGGGTGCTGAAGGAGCTGAGGCTGAAACACCCGGAGAAAGACACGGAGCAGCTGGTGGAGATGGCCAACTACCAGGTACGCGTTGTCATAGCAACCAACTACCAGGTACGCGTTGTCATAGCAACCACCAGATACACGTTTTAATATTATACGTTTTCTTTAAAGAAGGTATTT
>NC_137686.1:29332931-29340764 GCF_963989245.1 Nansenia antarctica
ATGTAATACAGGCACAGATGATGCAACCTCAGCCATGGTGCACTTCATATCTAAGCACTTAGAGGACCCTACCTACTATGTCCGACTCCTATTTGTTGATTTCAGTTCTGCTTTTAACAAGATACAGCCGCACTTTTTTTTTTTTATATAAATTTGTTTTTCAGATTTTATCCCTTTTTCACCCAATTTGGTAGCCAATTGAACCCAACCTAGCATCCAATTATCCCCTGCCTATTGCATAGGATCCGCCGCACGACCCCGTGGCCGGCAGTCCCAGAAGAGGCCGCCAGGCAGACTAGCTGACTGGCTCCTCGAGCCCAGCACCGTTATTCCGGCACCCAGGGGGCGGTGTTGCGCGACGGATCCTTGTCCAGAAATACTCCTATACCGCCCTCGGAAGCGGCCGCCCAATATGCCGCTTCCCGTGTGCCTCGGCCATATCTGGATCTGGCGAGCCGGGATACGAACCCCGGCCCCGGTGGGCAGCATGCCAGGTGGCCAGTGCTTAGACCGCTACGCCACCGCGGGGGGCAGCCACACCTTTTAATTGAGAAGTTAAGTGGGCTTAATGTCCCCCCCCTCAGTATAAAATGGTATCACTCCTTTTTAACTAACCGCACACAGCGGGTCAGTGTTAATGGCACTCTTTCGGAACCCAGAACCATAAGCACTGGTGCTCCACAGGGTATAGTCAGTTCCCCTGTGCTCTTTACTTTATACACAAACGAGTGCAGAAGCACCTACCCTAGCAACCGCATCATAACATTTTCGGATGACACTGCCATCCTTGCTTTAATCAAAAAGGACAGTGACCTAAATGACTATTTTTCTGAAATCCAGAGGTTTGTTAAATGGTGTGATGTTAACTGCCTGGTTTTAAATGTTAAGAAAACTGAGGAGATGGTGTTCGACCCCAGAGGTGTTGGGGACCACAGGCCTGTGGTCATCCACAAACAATCCATCTCTCAGGTTGCCTCTTACAAATATCTTGGGGTTTTCATTGATAACTCACTCACCTGGAGCACTCATGTAGACAGCCTTTGTAGCAGATTACAACAACGACTACACTTCCTACGCCGCCTTAGAGTTCATGGTGTTGACCCAAAATGTATGCTACTTTTCTACCAGTCTGTCTTAGAGAGTCTCATCAGATACGGCATTACATCTTGGTTTGGTAACCTATCTGTAAAACTAAGGTCCAAACTGGTCCGACTGATACAGACTGCATGGAAGATCATAGGGGTGAAAGACCACTCATCCCTGCAGTCTATTTTTGAACAGGCTACTCTCAGACAGGCTAGTAGAATTCTCATGAATCCCTCCCATGTCCTCCATGCAGAGTATGAACTGCTGCCCTCTGGGAGGAGGTTCAGAGTCCCCCGCGCTAGATTAAATAGATTTAAAAATTCTTTTATTCCCGTTTCTGTTAAACTTTTAAACTGCACCAGATGAATGTAACTTATCTTGCTTTTCATTTTATTCCCACTCTTGTTTTAATCAGGTCCGCCTTCTGTTTGTGTGCTAATATCCTGTATTGTCTGTTGCTCTTTGTTGGCTGCTGTGGGGTGTAAGCCCAATACACATTTCCCAGTGATGGGACAATAAAGTGACTCTTGAGAGAGAGGTGGAGGTATAGAGAGAGAGAGGTGGAGGTATAGAGAGAGAGAGGTGGAGGTATAGAGAGAGAGAGGTAGAGGTATAGAGAGAGAGAGGTGGAGGTATAGAGAGAGAGAGGTGGAGGTATAGAGAGAGAGGTGGAGGTATAGAGAGAGAGGTGGAGGTATAGAGAGAGAGGTGGAGGTATAGAGAGAGAGAGGTGGAGGTATAGAGAGAGAGAGGTAGAGGTATAGAGAGAGAGGTGGAGGTATAGAGACAGAGGTGGAGGTATAGAGAGAGAGGTAGAGGTATAGAGAGAGAGAGGTGGAGGTATAGAGAGAGAGAGGTATAGAGAGAGAGGTGGAGGTATAGAGAGAGAGGTAGAGGTATAGAGAGAGAGGTGGAGGTATAGAGAGAGAGGTGGAGGTATAGAGAGAGAGAGGTGGAGGTATAGAGAGAGAGGTGGAGGTATAGAGAGAGAGGTGGAGGTATAGAGAGAGAGGTGGAGGTATAGAGAGAGAGGTGGAGGTATAGAGAGAGAGAGGTGGAGGTATAGAGAGAGAGAGGTGGAGGTATAGAGAGAGAGAGGTATAGAGAGAGAGGTGGAGGTATAGAGAGAGAGGTATAGAGAGAGAGAGGTGGAGGTATAGAGAGAGAGGTGGAGGTATAGAGAGAGAGAGGTATAGAGACAGAGAGAGAGAGAGAGAGGTAGAGGTATAGAGAGAGAGAGGTATAGAGAGAGAGACAGAGAGAGAGAGAGAGAGGTAGAGGTATAGTCTGTCTGTAGGGGGCAGTAGAGGTATAGAGAGTGGGTGGGTTAACCCTAACCCTAGGTAGAGGTATAGAGAGTGGGTGGGTTAACCCTAACCCTAGGTAGAGGTATAGAGAGTGGGTGGGTTAACCCTAACCCTAGGTAGAGGTATAGAGAGTGGGTGGGTTAACCCTAACCCTAGGTAGAGGTATAGAGAGTGGGTGGGTTAACCCTAACCCTAGGTAGAGGTATAGAGAGTGGGTGGGTTAACCCTAACCCTAGGTAGAGGTATAGAGAGTGGGTGGGTTAACCCTAACCCTAGGTAGAGGTATAGAGAGTGGGTGGGTTAACCCTAACCCTAGGTAGAGGTATAGAGAGTGGGTGGGTTAACCCTAACCCTAGGTAGAGGTATAGAGAGTGGGTGGGTTAACCCTAACCCTAGGTAGAGGTATAGAGAGTGGGTGGGTTAACCCTAACCCTAGGTAGAGGTATAGAGAGTGGGTGGGTTAACCCTAACCCTAGGTAGAGGTATAGAGAGTGGGTGGGTTAACCCTAACCCTAGGTAGAGGTATAGAGAGTGGGTGGGTTAACCCTAACCCTAGGTAGAGGTATAGAGAGTGGGTGGGTTAACCCTAACCCTAGGTAGAGGTATAGAGAGTGGGTGGGTTAACCCTAACCCTAGGTAGAGGTATAGAGAGTGGGTGGGTTAACCCTAACCCTAGGTAGAGGTATAGAGAGTGGGTGGGTTAACCCTAACCCTAGGTAGAGGTATAGAGAGTGGGTGGGTTAACCCTAACCCTAGGTAGAGGTATAGAGAGTGGGTGGGTTAACCCTAACCCTAGGTAGAGGTATAGAGAGTGGGTGGGTTAACCCTAACCCTAGGTAGAGGTATAGAGAGTGGGTGGGTTAACCCTAACCCTAGGTAGAGGTATAGAGAGTGGGTGGGTTAACCCTAACCCTAGGTAGAGGTATAGAGAGTGGGTGGGTTAACCCTAACCCTAGGTAGAGGTATAGAGAGTGGGTGGGTTAACCCTAACCCTAGGTAGAGGTATAGAGAGTGGGTGGGTTAACCCTAACCCTAGGTAGAGGTATAGAGAGTGGGTGGGTTAACCCTAACCCTAGGTAGAGGTATAGAGAGTGGGTGGGTTAACCCTAACCCTAGGTAGAGGTATAGAGAGTGGGTGGGTTAACCCTAACCCTAGGTAGAGGTATAGAGAGTGGGTGGGTTAACCCTAACCCTAGGTAGAGGTATAGAGAGTGGGTGGGTTAACCCTAACCCTAGGTAGAGGTATAGAGAGTGGGTGGGTTAACCCTAACCCTAGGTAGAGGTATAGAGAGTGGGTGGGTTAACCCTAACCCTAGGTAGAGGTATAGAGAGTGGGTGGGTTAACCCTAACCCTAGGTAGAGGTATAGAGAGTGGGTGGGTTAACCCTAACCCTAGGTAGAGGTATAGAGAGTGGGTGGGTTAACCCTAACCCTAGGTAGAGGTATAGAGAGTGGGTGGGTTAACCCTAACCCTAGGTAGAGGTATAGAGAGTGGGTGGGTTAACCCTAACCCTAGGTAGAGGTATAGAGAGTGGGTGGGTTAACCCTAACCCTAGGTAGAGGTATAGAGAGTGGGTGGGTTAACCCTAACCCTAGGTAGAGGTATAGAGAGTGGGTGGGTTAACCCTAACCCTAGGTAGAGGTATAGAGAGTGGGTGGGTTAACCCTAACCCTAGGTAGAGGTATAGAGAGTGGGTGGGTTAACCCTAACCCTAGGTAGAGGTATAGAGAGTGGGTGGGTTAACCCTAACCCTAGGTAGAGGTATAGAGAGTGGGTGGGTTAACCCTAACCCTAGGTAGAGGTATAGAGAGTGGGTGGGTTAACCCTAACCCTAGGTAGAGGTATAGAGAGTGGGTGGGTTAACCCTAACCCTAGGTAGAGGTATAGAGAGTGGGTGGGTTAACCCTAACCCTAGGTAGAGGTATAGAGAGTGGGTGGGTTAACCCTAACCCTAGGTAGAGGTATAGAGAGTGGGTGGGTTAACCCTAACCCTAGGTAGAGGTATAGAGAGTGGGTGGGTTAACCCTAACCCTAGGTAGAGGTATAGAGAGTGGGTGGGTTAACCCTAACCCTAGGTAGAGGTATAGAGAGTGGGTGGGTTAACCCTAACCCTAGGTAGAGGTATAGAGAGTGGGTGGGTTAACCCTAACCCTAGGTAGAGGTATAGAGAGTGGGTGGGTTAACCCTAACCCTAGGTAGAGGTATAGAGAGTGGGTGGGTTAACCCTAACCCTAGGTAGAGGTATAGAGAGTGGGTGGGTTAACCCTAACCCTAGGTAGAGGTATAGAGAGTGGGTGGTTAACCCTAACCCTAGGTAGAGGTATAGAGAGTGGGTGGGTTAACCCTAACCCTAGGTAGAGGTATAGAGAGTGGGTGGGTTAACCCTAACCCTAGGTAGAGGTATAGAGAGTGGGTGGGTTAACCCTAACCCTAGGTAGAGGTATAGAGAGTGGGTGGGTTAACCCTAACCCTAGGTAGAGGTATAGAGAGTGGGTGGGTTAACCCTAACCCTAGGTAGAGGTATAGAGAGTGGGTGGGTTAACCCTAACCCTAGGTAGAGGTATAGAGAGTGGGGTGGGTTAACCCTAACCCTAGGTAGAGGTATAGAGAGTGGGTGGGTTAACCCTAACCCTAGGTAGAGGTATAGAGAGTGGGTGGGTTAACCCTAACCCTAGGTAGAGGTATAGAGAGTGGGTGGGTTAACCCTAACCCTAGGTAGAGGTATAGAGAGTGGTGGGGTTAACCCTAACCCTAGGTAGAGGTATAGAGAGTGGGTGGGTTAACCCTAACCCTAGGTAGAGGTATAGAGAGTGGGTGGGTTAACCCTAACCCTAGGTAGAGGTATAGAGAGTGGGTGGGTTAACCCTAACCCTAGGTAGAGGTATAGAGAGTGGGTGGGTTAACCCTAACCCTAGGTAGAGGTATAGAGAGTGGGTGGGTTAACCCTAACCCTAGGTAGAGGTATAGAGAGTGGGTGGGTTAACCCTAACCCTAGGTAGAGGTATAGAGAGTGGGTGGGTTAACCCTAACCCTAGGTAGAGGTATAGAGAGTGGGTGGGTTAACCCTAACCCTAGGTAGAGGTATAGAGAGTGGGTGGGTTAACCCTAACCCTAGGTAGAGGTATAGAGAGTGGGTGGGTTAACCCTAACCCTAGGTAGAGGTATAGAGAGTGGGTGGGTTAACCCTAACCCTAGGTAGAGGTATAGAGAGTGGGTGGGTTAACCCTAACCCTAGGTAGAGGTATAGAGAGTGGGTGGGTTAACCCTAACCCTAGGTAGAGGTATAGAGAGTGGGTGGGTTAACCCTAACCCTAGGTAGAGGTATAGAGAGTGGGTGGGTTAACCCTAACCCTAGGTAGGAGGTATAGAGAGTGGGTGGGTTAACCCTAACCCTAGGTAGAGGTATAGAGAGTGGGTGGTTAACCCTAACCCTAGGTAGAGGTATAGAGAGTTGGGTGGGTTAACCCTAACCCTAGGTAGAGGTATAGAGAGTGGGTGGGTTAACCCTAACCCTAGGTAGAGGTATAGAGAGTGGGTGGGTTAACCCTAACCCTAGGTAGAGGTATAGAGAGTGGTGGGTTAACCCTAACCCTAGGTAGAGGTATAGAGAGTGGGTGGTTAACCCTAACCCTAGGTAGAGGTATAGAGAGTGGGTGGGTTAACCCTAACCCTAGGTAGAGGTATAGAGAGTGGGTGGGTTAACCCTAACCCTAGGTAGAGGTATAGAGAGTGGGTGGGTTAACCCTAACCCTAGGTAGAGGTATAGAGAGTGGGTGGGTTAACCCTAACCCTAGGTAGAGGTATAGAGAGTGGGTGGGTTAACCCTAACCCTAGGTAGAGGTATAGAGAGTGGGTGGGTTAACCCTAACCCCTAGGTAGAGGTATAGAGAGTGGGTGGGTTAACCCTAACCCTAGGTAGAGGTATAGAGAGTGGTGGGTTAACCCTAACCCTAGGTAGAGGTATAGAGAGTGGGGGTGGTTAACCCTAACCCTAGGTAGAGGTATAGAGAGTGGGTGGGTTAACCCTAACCCTAGGTAGAGGTATAGAGAGTGGGTGGGTTAACCCTAACCCTAGGTAGAGGTATAGAGAGTGGGTGGGTTAACCCTAACCCTAGGTAGAGGTATAGAGAGTGGTGGGTTAACCCTAACCCTAGGTAGAGGTATAGAGAGTGGGTGGGTTAACCCTAACCCTAGTAGAGGTATAGAGAGTGGGTGGGTTAACCCTAACCCTAGGTAGAGGTATAGAGAGTGGGTGGGTTAACCCTAACCCTAGGTAGAGGTATAGAGAGTGGGTGGGTTAACCCTAACCCTAGGTAGAGGTATAGAGAGTGGGTGGGTTAACCCTAACCCTAGGTAGAGGTATAGAGAGTGGGTGGGTTAACCCTAACCCTAGGTAGAGGTATAGAGAGTGGGTGGGTTAACCCTAACCCTAGGTAGAGGTATAGAGAGTGGGTGGGTTAACCCTAACCCTAGTAGAGGTATAGAGAGTGGGGTGGGTTAACCCTAACCCTAGGTAGAGGTATAGAGAGTGGGTGGGTTAACCCTAACCCTAGGTAGAGGTATAGAGAGTGGGTGGGTTAACCCTAACCCTAGGTAGAGGTATAGAGAGTGGGTGGTTAACCCTAACCCTAGGTAGAGTATAGAGAGTGGGTGGTAACCCTAACCCTAGGTAGAGGTATAGAGAGTGGGTGGGTTAACCCTAACCCTAGGTAGAGGTATAGAGAGTGGGTGGGTTAACCCTAACCCTAGGTAGAGGTATAGAGAGTGGGTGGTTAACCCTAACCCTAGGTAGAGGTATAGAGAGTGGGTGGGTTAACCCTAACCCTAGGTAGAGGTATAGAGAGTGGGTGGGTTAACCCTAACCCTAGGTAGAGGTATAGAGAGTGGGTGGGTTAACCCTAACCCTAGGTAGAGGTATAGAGAGTGGGTGGGTTAACCCTAACCCTAGGTAGAGGTATAGAGAGTGGGTGGGTTAACCCTAACACTAGGTAGAGGTATAGAGAGTGGGTGGGTTAACCCTAACCCTAGGTAGAGGTATAGAGAGTGGGTTGATGGGAAGGGCTGAGCACGCTCCCTAGCTGTCACATGACTCACAAGCCAATCACGGCCCTTCGCCAGTCTGCCTTGAGTTACCCTGACACTGTGTGTGTGTGTGTGTGTGTGTGGTGTGTGTGTGTGTGTGTGTGTGTGTGTGTGTGTGTGTGTGTGTGTGTATGTATGGTGTGTGTGTGTGTGTGTATGGTGTGTGTGTGTATGGTGTGTGTGTGGTGTGTGTTGTGTGTGTGTGTGTATGGTGTGTGTGTGTATGGTGTGTGTGTGTGTGTGTGTGTGTTTGTGTGTGTGTGTGTGTGTGTGTGTCTGTGTGTGCGTGTGTGCGTGTGTGCGTGTATGGTGTGTGTGTGTGTGTGTGTGTGTGTGTGTGTGTGTGTGTATGGTGTG
>NW_027663469.1:0-2500 GCF_963989245.1 Nansenia antarctica
CACCATCATTAACTCATCACAACCCTTTTCTCTCTCTGCCACCCCTCTCTCTCTTTCTCTCCCTGACACTAAAACACCATCATAACTAAGTCATCACAACCCTCTCTCTTCTCTCTCTCTCTCTCTGTCTCTCTCTCTCTCTCTCTCTCTCTCTCTCTCTCGCTCTCTCTCTCTCCTTCCTGGCATGAAGACACCATCACACCATGATTAACTCATCACAACCCTTCCTCTCTCTGCCCCTCTCTCTCTTTCTCTCTCTCTCTCTCTCACTCGGTCTCTCTCTCTCTCTCTCTCTCTCTCTCTCTCTCTCTCTCTCTCTCTCTCCCTGAGCACTCAAACACCATCACTCAGTTAACACTATGCAGAGTACTGTCTCTGCACAGATCAGCACCAAAAGCTGTAGCTAGCCTGGGCTGAAAATAACACCTTATTGGGTATAACAGCATGGTGCATGTAGCATAGCAAAATACCACACATTCTGTTCTCTTCAATGGACATTTTGGGTTTCATTGTTAATCCTTATGTGACAGCTTAATCCAAAGTGTTGCTTTACTTGTATGTCTAGCATATCTACCATTGGTCATCAATGTGTCAAGCTTCTCTTCTCAATACTTCAAACAAACACACACACACACACACACACACACACACACACACACACCTATACACCTACACGCACGCACGCACACACACACACACACACACACACACACACACACACACACACACACACACACACACACACACAGCCACACCCACATACCTCTAAACCAGTGGAGGCTGGTGGAGTTATGGAGAAATACTATTCCGCATCACAATGAGCCCGTCCTCCGATTTCTACCTCCACCAGCCTCCCCTGCTCTGAACATAGCATTATGAATTACCAACGTTTATTCAGTGAATGGGTTCTTTCCTAATATCCATCTTTCCAGTGGCTGTTCCAGTACAATGGCCATTGAAATGCCACTGTGTCCCCTTAGTCAGCAGAATCTCCTTGACAAACGGCATGGCTCGACTCTGCTACACACACATCCCCCTATAAGAAAAACACCAGCGAGGCCAATGGATCCCATGTCACGTTTCCATAAATACCCCATGATATTGATCAAGACATTCTTGGGTTTCCGTTCGCATCTTGTTACCCCTCTCTCTCTCTGAAGAGCTGCAGTGATAAACTTTCTTTTCCCCTGAAATAATAATATAATATTAACCTTCAGTCCCTCTGTCAGCGTTTTGCACGGTGGCAGTGGTGGTGATGGTGGTTTGTTTTGGTGTTTATTAGATACAGGTAAACTTGCTCATTGGTGTGTGGCAAACATACCTCTGACCTATACCTATACCTGAGTCAGGAGAGGCTGGTGGAGGTAGAAAATCGGAGGACCAGCTCATTGTAATGCATGGGATGAGAAAAGGAATGGTATCAAACACGTGTGTGTATGTTGTTATAGTGTTTTATACAATTCCACATCCCATGCATTACAATGAGCCTGTCCTCCAATTTCTACCTCCACTAGCCTCTCCTGACCTGAGTAAAATGAATGTATACACTCACTGCAATGTAAGTCGCTTTGGATAAAAGCATCAGATCAATGGCATATATTATATATATAATTATTATTATCAGTAAAGCTTCAGAGAGGGACTCAAACCACAGTAGCTGAGGCATGCTGGTGTAGATAATGCTGATGTTGCATTGGCAAAAAGTCACAACGGACTTGCTACTTTACGTACGGTGTACCGTATATGTGACAGCAGCTGGTGAAAGCCGGAACAAGTCGGCAACCGACCAAATGTTCTGACTTTTATTCTGAAGAATGTAAATAAATGTCAACGTTGTTGAAAATCAACGACACACTTGCTATTCAAGCCAAAACATTGCAATGCAATGGATTCGGTTAGTAATCCCTACTACTCGACACTAACTAGGTAGTAGTGGGGATTACTCACCGAATCCATTGCATTGCAATGTCAAGTTTATTTACATTTTTCGGAATAAAACATGATTGGTTCCCGCTTTCACCAGCTGCTGTCACATGTGTAGTCTGTTGTGTGCGTGTGTGCACCATTGTGTTGCCATGACATTTGACCACACCCGTTGTTTCGAGCCACACTTTTACAGTGGTGTAGTAGAGTTGATGTGGTACCCATCGCCACACATGTTTGTGACGTCTTTGTTTTGATGCGTCATGAACAAAGGTGAGCCTCTCATTTCCTTCCCTCTGTCTCCGTAAAGCACAGATTATAGTCTAGAACAAATCCATGTGTTCCCGACAGATTGCGGCCGTCTACAAAGAATTTCTTTTCTCTGTTTCCTGGAATCTTAGTTATGTTTAGCCACCAGGAGTGTAACAGAACAGGGGAGGGGAGGGGAAGGGAGGTTGAGGTGAGGGGCAGGAAGGAAGGGGAGGTGGAGGGAGAGGAGGGGAGGTGGAGGGGCAAGAAGGAAGGGGAGGGGCAGGAAGGAAGGGGAGGTGGAGGGAGGAGAGGGGCGGGAAGGGAG